>NW_026916580.1:0-69302 GCF_035046485.1 Aedes albopictus
GGCCTGCCCGACGAGTACCGTCCAATGATTATGGCTTTGGAGAACTCGGGCATACCCATCACTGGAGACATCATAAAAACGAAACTTCTTCAAGAGGTCCAGACGATGGCTTCAAGTGATTCGGCGTTTGCAGCAAAGAAGCGAAGCGGAATTTCCGGTAAGCAAGTGAAGAAGCCGGATCCTCCCAAGGGACCGAAGTGCCGGAAATGTGCAAAGTACGGCCATATAGCAAAGGACTGCCGCAGCTCGAAGAAGGACAACGCATTCTGTGCCGTGCTGTCAACGTTCGGATCGATGCCAGATGAAGACTGGTACTTCGACTCCGGAGCAAGCGTGCATATGACGCGCAACAGCAGTCTACTGGAGAACATCAAACCATCAAGTGGTACCGTGGTAGCAGCAAACGGAGGAAGTATGAAGATCACTGCGACGGGCTCATCTGTACTGCAACCTTCCTGCAACGGCGATGAGATTCCTGTCCATGATGTGCAGCTACTGCCGGATCTGTCTGCGAATCTACTATCGGTCAACCAGATCGTGAAGAAGGGCCACACCGTCATCTTCAACAACGATGGGTGCAAGGTGATTGACCGGGACGGCGATGTGATCGCTACTGGAAGCCATCGGAACGATCTGTTCAAACTCGAGCAACGGAACAACGGAAGCGGTCGGGAGCACATACTTCCAGGCAAGTACAAAGATTTTGTAGTTCCAACGAAAGGTCTCCCCAGTTCCCTTCCTTCTCAGAAACGAAACATCATACTCCCGGGACCCAGAAACCAGCGTGAGTCCAACGAGGGTACAACATCCCGAAGCGAGGTTCCTTTTTCACGTGACGAAACTGATGCCACCGGACCCGAGAGCCAGGGTCAGTTCAGCGGGATCGCAAAGTCCACTTCCGAGGCCAGGATTTCAGCAGCGGCTGAAGATCCGTACACCCATCAGGATGCACTGGCGCGTGACGACTCCGAACGGTGGAAGACAGCAATGCGTGATGAATACCAAGCGCTCATGGACAACGACACGTGGACTCTGACAACCCTCCCGGAAGGAAGAAAGGCTATCAAGTGCAAGTGGGTATTTAAGACCAAGCACGACGCTGCCGGGAACATCGACCGTTACAAGGCACGACTAGTCATCAAGGGCTACTCTCAGCGAAAGGGGGTGGACTACGACGAAACCTACTCGCCAGTGGTTCGTCACAGTTCTCTTCGGTACCTTTTTGCGCTTGCTGCCAAACACAACCTTCTCGTCGACCAGATGGACGCGGTCACCGCTTTTCTCCAAGGCGACCTGGACGAGGAAATTTATATGCAGCAACCCCCGTGCTTTGAGCAACCTGGAAAGCGGCCAATGGTGTGCCGTTTGAACAAAGCCCTGTATGGACTGAAGCAGTCGAGCCGTGTATGGAACGCGAAATTAGATGCAGCCCTCAAGAAGCTTGGACTGAAGCCTTCGAGGTACGACCCATGCTTGTACTACAAGTTTAGTGGCGGCAAGATCCTGTTTGTCGCAATCTACGTGGACGACCTGATGCTGTTTTCCAACGACGAAGACATGAAGGACGAAATCAAGGCCAAGCTGAGCAGCATGTTTCGCATGAAGGATCTCGGACCAGCAAAGAGTTGCCTGGGGATCCAAATTACGCGTACGGAGGATGGCATAGCGCTCGATCAAGAAGCCTACATTCAATCGATTTTGACCCGTTTCAAGATGCAAGAATCAAAACCCACATCAACGCCGATGAACACCGCAGTCAAACTGACGAAGGAAATGTCACCGCAAACCGAAGAAGAAGCCGAACAAATGGCTACGGTACCCTATCAGGAAGCGGTAGGGTGCCTTATGTATCTTGCTCAGTGCACCAGACCCGATATCCTGTTCGCCGTCAACCAACTGAGTAGGTACAACACCAATCCCGGACCAAGTCACTGGCAGGCCGTCAAGCACCTAATGCGGTACCTGAGAGGAACGTCAACGATGAAGTTGCAGTACTCAACATCTGGTAACGAGGAGATACGTGGTTTTTCCGACGCTGATTGGGCCGCTGACTCGGATGACCGGAAGTCAACCAGTGGATACATGTTCCTGTTGCAAGGCGGAGCGGTATCATGGAGCTGCAAGAGGCAACCAACCGTTGCATTGTCCACCTGTGAGGCCGAGTATATGGCGTTATCTGCTGCAGTACAAGAGGCTTCATGGTGGCATGGACTGGTGTCGCAGTTTGGTATGAAGCAACCGATAGACCTCTATTGTGACAACCAGAGCACCATATGTATTGCCAAGAACGGCGGTTACACTCCAAGAACGAAGCACATCGACATTCGTCACCACTACATCCGAGACACACTGGATCGAAGGATAATAAACATCAACTATGTTAACACCGAAGACCAAGTAGCTGACGGATTAACAAAACCGCTTCAACGAATCAAGCTGGAGCGAAATCGAGAAGCCATGGGAATTGCATAACTGGCTTAAGGAGGAGTGTTGCGAAACCTATCGTAGTAACCCATGGTTATGCTAGTTAAGATTCATGTCAAATAAATTTTCACTTCTGTTCCAACCTTAGTACGAGCAAGTCGTTATTATTGCGTACTCTAATAGTTCCAACTCTTTCTACATTGTTTCCTGAGCTTGGCCAGATCAAAGTTCCACCAAGGGGTTCCTCTTGTGGTCTTCACAGACCACAGAGGGCAAGCTTCTTCAAAAGCTTCCATGATGAAGGCCGTTGTAGTATCAACGGCTTCATCTAAATCACTTGGAGTGTCAATTGATGGTGAGTATCCATGAAATTTGGCTGCAACCAAATCGGTAAAGAGATCCCAGTTGGTTGACCGGGGGTTCCTGAAACGCAAAGTTTGCGAAGTAACATTCACATGTTCAAACAAGATGTAGCGATGGTCAGATAAAGATTCTTCATCTGACACATGCCAATTGGTCAGCTCGTGACTAATTCTGCTAGAGCAAAGAGTTATGTCTAACACTTCCTCTCTAGCAGATACCAAGAAGGTTGGGCGGTTGCCTATGTTAAGTAATCCAAGATCTGTACTACTTAAGTATTCCATCAAACTAGAGCCTCTTAAATTGATGTCTGAGCTGCCCCAGATTATATGGTGAGCATTAGCATCACTACCAACAATTAGCGGAAGGCCTTTTGAAGTGCAGTATGCAATGACTTGCTTGAAAGCATCCGTAGGGGATGGTTCATCATGCGGTAAATAAACCGAACAATAAACCTATTTCCTGTTGAGGTTTCCAACAGATACATCTATTGTGATAGCACATACATCTCTGGTAGTTAGTTCAGAGATGAGTGTAGCAACGATTGCGTTGTTGACAAGCACACATGCTCGAGGCATGACACGTGAGTTTGCCATTTCATTTTTACTGAAAGTAGCAAACACCGGATTCACAAGGTTTCCTAGATAGAAATTCCCCTTACGAAAGTAAGGTTCTTGGACTAACGCCACTTGGGCTGTACCATTTTGCATAAGTCTACAAAGATTGATCGTTGCTGTTCTTTTGTGCTGAAGATTGATCTGAGCTATCCTAACCGTAGCCACTACCCAAACTAGGCAAGATTAAACTCTTAACAATCACAGCACAAAAAAGAACAGCAACAATAAAGCCAGATCGGTATCGATTTGAGTGCGCCAAAGGCGAGGATGCACAGAATACACTGTGTAAAACGCATAATGCGAAACCATATAGGTGAAAATTTAAACTAATTAATAACATCTTCATAATCCCGCCCTTATTCAGCCTCAAGTATGAGATTGAAGAAGGGCAGCTGATTGTCTCGGAGAAACACAAGGTCCACCGCACTATTGCTCCGGTTAGCGCAGTAAGGGCAAAATACTGTGGAGGGTGCCCTGGTACTCCACAGGCTCCGTTTGCGATTAGGTTTTTATAAGACCCCCCTAACCATTCATTCCTAGGCACGGTAAGCGTAAAGCCGCATAACACCATGAATTAGGGGTCACCTGATTAGTGGACTTCTACCACTGGAACAGGCGGTCCGTAGTGCTATTCTTAGCCAGTTGAACTAATCGCTACCGGCACTACACAGCTATCTAGGCTGATCGGGAAAAGAAGTTAATATTAATGATCAACTTCAAACGGGCCCGAAAAGCCGACACCAGACTAGCCGTTGTCAGTTCCGCGTCTGGAGCTGTAGGTGGCTGTTATGGGAAACTGCAGTCCATTGTCAACAGTCATTCGATTGAAATCCATAGGAGATACATCTGAACCGATTCCAATACTGTTCTACTGTGGATACGATCGGACGCTAGACGTTGTTGTGCGTGTAGGTAAAATTCTGGACGAGACCAAGGTGCAGCAATGGAGGTACGTTACGTAACATTGGGCTCAACGTGGCGGACGATGCGACCAAATGGAAAGGGAGCTCCAGATCTACCGCCAACCAATCGTTGGTTCTCGGGACCAGATTTCTTGGCCACTTAGCCACTTAGTACAGCAGAAAGTGCAGAGCGTCAAAGTTCCGGAAGAATTATGCGCAGCTCATTTTCACCAGTGTCAGTTTCATCGATTGTCAACGGTTTTCTAAATGGGAATGCCTTTTACCATGCCTTTTACGGACGGCTTCATACGCCGTTATGTTCATCAACGCCGCAACGTACCGGCGTCATCTCAGCCGACTGAAGGATTGTATCAGAAAGATGTCAAACATGCGGAATGTTGTGGCGATTGGCGCAAGAGGACGAATACACCGAAAAGCTTAAGCAAATTAAGGAAGAACAGTCCCTTAAGAAATCTGTCTCGGTTTATCGGCGAGGGAAAACTTCGCTTCGAAGGTTGCATCGGTGCTTCAACCTCTGCTGCGTACGATGCGAGTATCCAGTAATACTGCCAAAAGGACACCGCATTACCGAACTTGTCATCGACAGCTATAACAGAATGTTTGGAAATCAGAACGGAGAAACTGTGGTGAATGAATTGGGACAAAAATTCTCCATCTCCAAAGTGGGATGTGCACAAAGATTAGTAACATTCCCCTTGGGTGTCCTTCCCCTAGCAAGCGTCGATGACAGCGCAAGCATCATGACGAGGTGGGCAGTGTGATGCTTCCTCATTAAGGAGTGGAGCTTTGGTGGAGCAAGTCGCCTGCATCGTGAGGTCTCGTACCATGCCAACTGATTCTACTGTAGTTTGCTAAGATGGCTGGGAACGGATTGTTCCTGTGAGTTACACAATATTCACATCCAACATGCGCGCAGAAGATCGCGAGGTTGCCATGCGTTATCAATGGTGGTGCCGCACCTACAAAATTCAACCGCAGATTCCACGTATGGCACCACTGCCTATCGAGCGTGTGACACCGTTTGCCAGACCATTCACGATGATCGGAATAGATTGTTTTGGTCCTTACTTGATCAAAATCGGCAGAAGTTTAGTGAAGCATTGGGTTGTGCTGCCTTATAAGGGCAGTGCACTAAGAGATAGCGGCGTCCCTATCATCCGAGTCATGCATAGTGACCAAAACCAACTTCGTCGGTACTGAACGGGATCTGGCAAGGCAACTCCAGGAAGATGCCACAAAGTTTCACGAACGCGAACACGAGGTGGAACTTCATTCCACCGGCCTTTCCGCACATGGGCGGTGCGTGGGAGAGAATGGTTCAGGCCATAAAGGCGGCTATGAACTCGATCAATCATCTAAGGACTCCAACAGAGGAGGTCAACTCGGGACCATTGACATATATACAACTGGAAGGTTCAGGAGGCTCTTACTCCGAGGGAGTGACGCAAACTGAGCAATCGCCGACGGAGGAAAGAGAAACTCTACGCATCAACTGTAGACTTTGTCAACACATTCTGGATCAGTTTTAGCGTAGGTGGATCCGTGAGTATCGCGGAGGACTAAGTGGTTGGCAGAAACAAAGGCGAAACAAGTAGGTTATGTCGTCTTCATTGCATATGGAAGTGCAAGGAATCGCTGGACTCGAGGTAACTCGAGTAACGTAACGGCAGTATTTCCCGGGAAAGATGGCCGAATCAGGCAAGCAGAAGTGCGAACCAACTCCGGAACACTTCGCAGACCAGTAGCCAAGTTAGAAGTTACGGACGTCCTTTCAGAAGGTAAAGCTGGCGAATGGCACAGATGAAAAAGGGATTAGTTACAGATCATATGAATTAGCAGAATTGTAGAAGAAATTGACTAGATAGGAATTGTACCTACTATCTATATTTGCAAAATTTAAGCGTGATTAATAAGCAATTTCAATGGTAGTGTAATCATCATAAGGTAGACCTAGCTTGTTCATTTAAATACATCTAGTTTTCGGTATGGGGTGAGTGGCACAAAATAGGAGGTATTTACCAGGAACAACGATACTCCCAACACTGCCAGAGCTTATGCCTGTTCGAATAACTGAAAGCGCGGGAATCTCCCTAGAAAAAAGTCAATTTCCCAGTCGAATCTCAACAAGGATTTTTTCCAAGCGTTATAACAGAGTTTTTTTTTCTATGTATTTCTGTGGTTTTAGTACTCAACAGCATTGAAAGGATAGAATATGATGCGGAAATTTTTTTCTGAATATCCTAGGTCATCCAAACTGTTCTTGAGTTTAGATCCTGGAGTCTACGGATGTAACGGTAACTTCTAAAAAATTAGTTTCATAAACGTTTGAATAACCTTCAATGTTTCAAAGGCACAGAACAATGCCTACTATAGTCTTTGAAGAATACTTGTAAATATGGTTCATTATGTCTAATTATTTAGTGTGGCAGACTAGCATTGCAAGCGTAGATATAAGGTTGTGTACTCCATAAAAGATTTGATGACCAAAATTATCACAAATCTATCATGAAGTGACCCTTGAGAGTTAAGAAGTTCGTGGATCATATTTAGTTTTGTATCGTCACTATCTAAAACGAAATCACATGTAACATGAGGACAGTGGTTGTTTTTATCAACTAAGCACAGACAAATAGACGTAACACTTAGAACTAATTTCATATAAAAACATCGTCACGAAAACGTAATCGCCCAATGCTAAACGTACTGCGTTTGGCCGGGCCGCCACTAGATGGCGGTAGTGAGCAAACGTCAAACAGGAGTAAAAACGATACCAGCGCCACGAGTGGTCGATCGACCTACTACTGAATATTTGAATCAACCGTTAAAAAGGTCGAGAAAAAGGTGATCGATGGGAAGCAGTGAGAGTGTGACGTCTGTTTCTCTGTGAACTAAGCTTCACAATAGTATGGACGGCCCATAATATCTTATGCTCGATCAACTTTGGTAAATACAGTGGGTGTAATACTAAAAAAAAACGTACCGGCAAAAGCTATTATCACAAGTCTAGACCTGAAGATATGATCTCCGAATAGTTTGATTTATCTGGAATATCTCGAAACTATCTTGGAATGACTCATGAAATGTCAGGGGATTACAGATTACAGTTGGATGTGTAATGTTACAGTTCGTTGTGAGAATAACTACTGTTACTGTCAAGAGCTAAACTTCAGGACATTTTGGACGACCCTTAACGTCCCAAAGGTTCATAATAATATATAGTAGACCTCAGGTTGGTTCAGTAACCGCGATTGATTACGCAACGTTACTCAGTATATCAGATATGACTGCTGTTACGAGTGTAAACCTGAAGTTCTGAACTCCAACATAGTTTGGTTGACCTAGAATATTCCTAAAATGTCTCTAAATGACATTTGAGATTTCCAGAGCTTCACGGATCCCAGTAGATTTTGCAATGCTATTATTTATGATGAAAACTCCAAGTTATTCTTGTAGATATGATGGACTTCATTATAGGACAGTTTGGACGAACCTGAATGTCCCAGAGGGTTTTTATAATGTCAAGTAGACTTCAGATTGGTCCAATAACCACGAATAAATATGCAACGTTACTCAGTGTTAGCAGATATGGCTACTGTTACGAGTGTAGACCTGAAGTTCTGAACTCCAAGGCAGTATGGCTGACCAGGATTATACCTATTATATACTTTAAATGACATTTGAGATTTCAAGAGCTTTACGGATACGGATCCCAACGAATTATGCAATGCTATTATTTATAGCGAGAAAACATAAAATTATTCTTGTAGATTCGAAGGACTTTATTATAGGACAGTTTAGCTGACCCTGAATGTCCCAAAGGTTTGTAATAATTTATAGTAGGTTGGTCCAGTATCCGCAGTTGATTATGCTACATTAAATACGCAGTATAGCAGATATAGCGACTGTTACGAGTGTAGACCTGAAGTTCTGAACTCCAAGGTAGTTTGGCTGACCTGGAATATCCCTAGTGTCTATACATGACATTTGAGATTTCAAGAGCTTCGCGGATTCTAGTAGATTATGTAATTTCCTTGATAGAGGACTCATTTTGCTATAACTTTGCCGAAGACAGTATTCTGTTTTATTGAATGTGTGAATTTATACAGCCGTTTGTGTGTTGGGGTCATGACCCCTCCGGCTCCAAAGTGTTAAAGTGACGCCTCGAATGAGAGAAACTGCTACTCAGTTTTTAACCTTTTCACAATTTCTAAGAACTTACGAGATGAACCAGCCGGGGCTACAAATCTCGACAATATAATAATAATACTAAGAACTTGCTGTACCAACTTTATACTCAACAGGTTATGGGCCCAGGGACGACCTGGTGATGGTTCTTGAAGCGAGAAGAATAGGTGATGAGGAGGTCAATATCCGATTAGGTATAATAGCTGTTGAGGCGGCGAGGGGACCAATACTCGGTGAGGATCTAGTATCTTGATGCGCTGAGAGCTGAAGGAATCGAGACTGATCAGTGGACGCAGGCGCTGGATGGCGAAAAGTACTCGATGTCGGATGAAGTTTAGTGCCAGAAGGAGCTTTGTCGCAAAGAAAGCTTGGTAGTGACAGTAAAGGTGCTCGACCAGGACTCTTTCTGGATCCAAAATTCTTGCCAGCCGAGCTCCTGCTACCACCGTTGCTCTCACTACCTTTGCTACCAAGCTCTTCTTGTCGCCAAGCTTTATCCAACACCGAGAATGTGTTGCTGTGTCCACCGATCAGACAGCACAGCACCGCCTCAATTCCTTCAGTTCACAGCCCTCAAGATACTAGATCATCACCGAGTGTTGGTCCCTTCATCGTTTCTCGGTATCTCAACGATTCTTGGTATACAGCCTCATTGGATCTTCATACCTCTTCATCGTCTCTAGGATTGAGCCGCATCTTAGTCTCTTCGCTTCAAGAACAAGCCGTCCCTGTGCCCATAACCTGTTGAAACGAGAAATAGCACAGGTAGGCTTTCGTTCCAATCTGCAAGCGCTGACTGATATCGCTACCAGTTCAGTGTCTCACCTTTATTCAATCTGGGTACAAACATATATACAATTCATTCTAACTATAGTTTCCCCACCAGTTTCATACCCAGCTCCACTGAGCTGTGTGATGTACCTCAAGGATGCACTTACAATCCAACAAAATGTGCAACAGGAAAAGATCCTAGACTTCCTGGCCTTGAGGATGATCTTGCTGATCTTTCTCTTCTTCGGTGCATTTTACACCAAATCCCCATCCACAGCGTAGAAAAAAAGCCGTGCGTGCGTGGTGCGCTTCTCGGCGATGTGTGCCGAATGGAATTTTAAAATCAGCTCCATCGCATGCATGACGACGATGATGATGATGGAGGGCAGGCGCAAGAAGCATTTCAGCAGCTGGGCTGGGACTGAGAGCGTAACAGCAATGCGCATTCGAATCACGGGCCTGAGAAGACGCAAAAATGCCAAAATTCTTCTTTTTTTCGTCATGCAACTGCCAGTGGTGTAGCTAAGGGGGGTTCCAGGAGTGAAGAATGCCCGTGGTTTGGAAGTACCACCAGATCAGCTGTACTTACACAAGGAACCAACAAGACGACTGCTTGGAACTGACAGCCACTCTCATCCTCAGTATGCAATTTCTGGAGATATTGAATTTGACAAGTGAAAATCGTACCTGTTGTGGTGTGTGAATATAATTTAGTGTTATTCCCCTTGCGTGTCCTTCCCCTAGCAAGCATAAGTGACAGCCAGCACCATGACGAGGTTGTAAGTGTGAAGCTGCCTCATTGAGAAGAGGAGCTTTAGCGGAGCAAGTCGCCTTCATCTTGTGGTTCCGGATTATGCCAAGTGATCTACTGTAGTCGGGGAACGGATTGATCCAGTGAGTTACGCAATATTCACACCTGTCATGTCAGAATGCTGGTCAATGAGAGGGAGAGAAATAAAATGATGTTGCAATCGATCGTTCATGGAGAGTGCATATATGCTACTGCGGCTGCGCGAGTTCGTGCACATGTCGAAGAGTTGGAGAATGGCTGTGACACAGGTTCACTTTGGTCGGGGGATGCCGTTTGGTTGACGTGAGGTAATAGATTATCGATTTGTGCTGTGAAATTGATTAGGGGGAAATCCGTATCCCCCAGTCCAAAACCCCCAGCTTCGCCAACGGCGGCAACAGCATATGCAGAGAGCTTAGCTCGCCTCGTTCCAAGATGCTTATTTTGGGTTTTCTCAAATCCCATCGGGTTATTTCCATCGGAATCAACGGCCGGCCGACCGCGCATACCCACGAGTCTTGGGCCACGACGACGTTAGAAAAGGCGTGTGTGCTCCACGAGGAGATGGCACACACATGTTGCTCTGCTACTGCACTGCCGTGTCGTCTGATGGCTGCTCTGGGAATACGCGGTTCGCCGGCACGGCAGTGCCAGCCAGCGGTGGTAGATCTCCGGCAACAGTTCTTCCGCGCGCGCTTGTTTGGTTATTCTTCTTCAGGCGGGCGCAGCGCAGGGAACATGGCAAAATTAAAATTTAATAACAACCTTTTGCGCTGGCTGGGTTCACCACCAGCCAGCCAGCGATCACGCGAATGAGCTGGGATTGCGCGCCAGAGATTCGTTGCTTCTCTAGTGTTATTTTTCATTTCGGGGTGTTTCTTTCTCGGCCTGAGCATCAGATGATGGGGAATCGGCGTTTAGCAGTTAGAGACCCAATGCAATGTACCCAATGTAATGGAAAGCTGGCTGGAGGTGCAGAGTATGGATTGTACGCAAGCAACCACCAGCGTGTACTCTCATTTAATTACCAGGAATGCTACAATTTGGAATTAGGATATTTTTTTTCATTTTGCGGAACAGTGGCGGCCTTTTCGGAACGTTATTTGACCTATTGGAAGTAGGGCGGTGCAGTGAGTGGTATTTAGAAAAGAAAAGTATATGATTGTGATGTAGGAACCAGTCGGTACTTGCTCAAACAGAAACCATGTAACCCAAATTGAGTAAAAGTGGATCAAATTAATATCTATCAGAATTATTAGTCTACCAAAAATAATCAGATTTTTTAGGGTATGCAAATTATAATATATACTCTTCGAGTGAGGGGCCAATAGGCTCCTAAAGGACTATTTCAATTTCTGCATAATTCGATCAAGCATTGATAAAAACGACATGTTTACTCATTTTTTAAGTATTCCTATTAGGTAAAGCCCATAAAATATATTTTCAAAAATTTTAATAATTTTTGCCACACTCCTTGTTTAGCACTAAATTTTGGGTAAATTTTGTTTACCGTGTATGTCAAACAGGAACATTCATTGTCAAAAGTGAGCCAATGTGGTGTCTTTTGCAACCCGCCGTTTCACTTTCGTTACGTCAAAGTTGACCTCGAATCACAGAGAACAGACGAACATGCTCGAACAAAATTGCTTGAAAATCTTGTGTAAAGAAAAAAACAAGCTCAGTAGCGGCATCGACGGTGACTTTCCCACCTAAAAGCTCGTTTCGACATCATGATGGCGCTTACTAAAGAAATATTTCACTAGCGCACCTTTAAATTTTCCTACTCAGAGACTGTGCTGTATTTGGTCAAATAAGAAGATGTTTATGATTATTTCGCTAATTCAACAACACAATTTGGGCAACCCATTGATAATTTGTTTCATCTCTTTCAATTAGAAGTGAGTTGAACAACAATACAATTATTGTTTTCCAAGTAAATCCAACACATTCTCTCGGTGAAACTACATTGGGGTGCACACTTGGCAACCAAAAGGTAAAACAACGGCAAATTTGTACCTCTTTTTGAAATGCGACAGCGCCGCGTAATGGCCACATTGCCAGTTATTTCAAAACAACCGTTGCAATGCTTTACACAACTGCACTTGATGAGCTTGGACGTCTGTTCTCTGTGCTCGAATGTCAAACAAGACCTGCTCATCATTATTTTATTTTCAAGTTTATTAACTATTTTGTTATTGTTTAAGTTCGGAAAAATTACCATTGAGATCAGAAAAGCATGCTCTTTTGTGTTATGCAGCAAAACCGGGATATTTTTTTCATTTTAGAACCCTATTGGACAGGGGTTCTATTATAGGCAGTTGTCTACTATAACTCCGTCAAAAGGACTTATCAGTGAAGTACTAGATATGTAGTAATGAGTTGAGTTTTAGTATGGTGAGAAGGTCAATTCTCCGTTTCCGCAATGAAATGGTGCAAAAAGCGTGGGTATTATGATTCCTTGCCTGATTTGATGCTGTTTGAGCTAAACTTTGGGCAACAGTGTTATTGTATTCTCCATTTCATGCGACATAAACAACATAGTTATCCAAAGTTTTGCTCAAACAGCATCAAATTAGGCAAGGAATCATAATACCCACCCTTTTTGCACCATTTCATTGCAGAAACGGAGAATTGACCTTCTCACCATACTAAAATTCAGCTTATTACTACAAATCTAGTACTACACCGAACGTGCCCCATTGACTTCTACACTGCCATAATTCTGCAAAAAGACGTAAGCGCCATTCAAAATGTCGATATTTTTGGTATATTATATATAATATCTGGTGTAAAAATAACACTGTGGTATGCCTGCTGTATTAGAATGCAAGATCTAGTCGTAATCTATCATCTATGGAAAGAAACCTAGAGGATGATCAATAGTTTTATGCAAAATAACCAAAAAATGGGTCAAAACTATCAATGTCGCTTACTTCACTTTGCAGAATTACGGCAGTACATTTGTACACGGAAAGATACTGTACGTATCTTACCGTGTACAAAAGGTCCGCATACCTTTAAACAGCTTGGTGAGCTCGTTTTAGGATATGTATAACAATAATACAATAATATTGTTGACTGCACCCCAAATTGGACTGACACAATAGTGTGCACACACCTTCAAAGTGTGATTACAGCGCAGGGATACGTCGGATCGAATTGAAGTCTTCGGTGCACTTATTCCTTGTAAATGGAGGAATAAGTGCCCCGAAGAAGTCGAGATGATCCGAGGCAAATGTGCACTTTTATCACACTTTTTAGGCGTATCATAAAAAGTGTGATAGTCCAATTTGGGATGTAGTCTGCAATATACAATTGTAAAACATGTCAGTAAGCAAAGTAAGTTTGCCAACTCTTATTTCTCGCCATACAAATGTGGTAGAGCGGCCCACTGTGGAAGTGCTTATGAAATACTAAACTGAGAAGCAGACTTTTACCCAGTTGGAACGTCACACCAAAAAGGACAAAAAGAGTAAAAATAATGTGTGATTTCCGTGACTTCAGCTCGGATGACCAATGAAGGCATAAGTACTGATCAACGGCTATGAATACCTTGTATGGAAATCCATCAATTCCATAAACAATAAGTAATAGAAACGAAATCACCTATTCCGCAACATTCCGACTATTCACATAGCTGCCACCGTTGATTACGTGTCCAGACTGCCAAGAGTGTTCCCGAATTCCCGCCAAATTCGCCGGCTTGCCAAAAACTTGAAATTCGGGTACAATAACCCTTCACCCACACCATATTCTCCATCGAAAGATGTATTCCCATTGCCATTAATACCACGAATGGCCAGAAACAAAAAACATGCGACCGACGGGCGACAAAAGTTACGACGACAACGAAAACTTTATTCCCGTTGCGTGCCGCCAAACCGCCAACCACACAAGGGAAATATTAAACAAAACCATACGATCTGTACATATCTTATTTTAGTAAAGGCGAAAAACGCCTTGCCCGTTGGCCAAAAGCGACGCGACGCAGACAGATTGTGATTGCCCAAAAGTTATAAGTTTGTTACGCGTTCTTGTTTACAGATTCGTTTTCGTTTGAGGCTTATGCTTGCACGTTCTTTGGGCAGTAGAGACTGACTTACGATGAGTACATGGCGTACCAGGAGGAATGAATTATATCCTACACCTTCCGTAACTCGCGCGGTTGGGCACCACGCTTATGCTGAGTACAAAAAGCGAGATATTTTCAACGTGTTCTACAAAAAACAACAACGCGAGGTTAAGCCCAGTTTGGAGTTCAAGAGGAATCGCTCAAGAAACTTCTTGAACGATTCCTGGCAGAAACTTTCTACTGTGACTGCCATTTGAACTGTCATTTCTTTGCAACTGCGTAGGGGCTGTCCATTAACTACGTAAGGGAATTTTTGCGATTTTCTGACACCCCCTAAGATTTTTTGTATGAGAACCCAACAATTTTTGTATGGCGCGTAAGATTTCTCAAACCCCTCCTCCCCCCATAAACCCTTACGTAATTAATGGACAGCCCCGTACTGCGATCGAAGGAAAAACGGTTTCTTGAGCGATTCAGCCTCAGCCAAGGAATTTCCCATGCATCAAGATAGGCTGAGAATTTCCTTTTGAACTGCAAACAGCCCTTTAAGGTTCAATAAATAACTGCACATCGATTAAGTTTTTACAGTGATTACTGATTAGTATTGTTACACTCACAGTAAGCTGAGCACTTGTAGCTACTTCAGCTCGAGGATTCCTTTGCATGTTCTTCCGAACTAAAACTTGTCATCGGGAGTGATCGATAGGGAACATGATAAATACATATTAAGAAAAGAAAGAAAATCTCCTCGATATATTGTACGACTGTGATGAAGACACCAACCTATTTTGTTGGCATCCGGTTCTAATTCAGCGACTGGCACTAAATCTACGCAATCGCAAACGGACGGTTCGAATATTTCTATGCTCCGGTTGAGGTTCCTCAGCAACTGCTCCAAAGTTCGGTAGCTACAATCCACAATGGGTCCAGAGCCGCATTTACGAAGACAAAAACGTTTGTGCCTAAACCATAAGTTTTAGATACATGGTGTCTTTGGGAAAGTTTCTTCATATTTTTCGACCTGTTTTCTCATTATTGTGAAATTAGGGTGGTCCCTCTAGTTGAGCTGTTCCAAACATCGGCTTTAAAAGAACTTATTTGGAGCAAGTTTGCCGAAGAAACCATTACTCTATCTCTTATGGTTCCTAACTTATATTTTTTTTAAAAAAGAATCATGTTAGGGTGATCCATGGAATTCAGTTTTCTTGCAATAACTTTTAATCCATTCGTTTCTCGTAAAAACTTTGTTCCGAGCACATTTAGTGCTATCAATGACGCATATTTTTTTCAAAGAGCTCAATGTTCTATCCCTCATAGTTTAAAAGATATTGGCTTTTTTCTTCAAAAAATAACTTTTTTTTTAAGTCATATCTCAAAAAGGAGCAAATGGATTTTCAATCGCCGAATTCGCCGAAATCGCCGAAAAAGTACCTTTTTTGTTTGAAGCTTTTTATTGAATTTTAAAAATACGGTTTTTTATATAGAAAATCAGTTGTAACTCTTAAAATCGAAGAGATGCAAAGTTGACGTCTTCGACAATATTGTGAGTTTTTGGATGCTCTGAAAGTGCTCAGAACAAAGTATAGCGAAAAAATCAACGCATAAAATTGTATTGAATAAAAACGGATTTTCATATGGAAAACGAAACAATTCAAGCAAATTTAACTCTTCTTTGCTAGATAGATCAAATTAGCTTGATAAATGGTCATCAATTTTATTTTAGAACCAACGTTTATTTATACTGCCATTTCCCGTAACGTGGGTAGATCACCTTAGAATGGTGCGTTGCCGTGTAAGATCTACCAAATCAAATTTTGATCTTGATATTTACCGTATTTTTAAATACTCCAAGATCAAAGTTTGATGCTCTTTTCCTTGTGTTTTGTAGTATTTGTGTTTCAACGTACTGCTAATTTACATTTTATTTCAGCGGGATTCAGGTAAATGTATCGTACGATATAAATAATATTTTAAAAATATGTAACTGTGCCGAGCGCATCACTAATATGTAGCTTATTTGACGTACGATGTTAATATTATTTTATATTTCAGATTATCAACCGAAGAATCTAGTAATTCAACCAAATGCCAACAAGATGACGAGCAAACCAAAATGAATTGGGCAGACAACAGATTCGAAGCAGTCTAACAATGGTGTGCCTGAACGTTAACCAAGCGTATCCTTTGGAGTTTTTCCTTCCACTAACAACACCCAAATTCCCGTGACACCTAGGCCTGAGAGATCGTAGAGTTGTCTACATTTTTCATAGGTGTCCAAAACCAACCATCCTTTCCCATTCCTCAGCAGTCGCAAGGACGTGGCCAGGACAGTGCTCGACCATTGGAGGATTGCGTCAGTCTTGTCTAAGAGTCAGAGATTAGTCCCAAATCTTTGTGCTTTGGTTCGGACGGGAAGGAGGCAACCCTCATAACAGCGGTCTAGGACTGTACCACCTACGAATTTGTGCGACTCGCTTAATGCTAATGCTAATGCTAACGTTTATTTATACTGCCATCAGCATTAAGACACAATGTTGGTAAGATATCGCGAATTATGTATCTTTGATAGGCTTTTATGTTAACATCAATATTTACCAGTGATTTACATTTTCGCTATCCATGAATCAAAGAGATAAGATTAAAATTTAATTGACGGAAATTAACTAAAAATCACTTTTTAAGTTGAGTCTATTGACGGAATGTAGAATATAAACAAGTTTAAACTTTTTCGACATGGTTACTTCGATCTAGCTAACAAAAACGATTTGAAATGTTTTGTTTTCCATATGAAAATCCGTTTTTATTCAATATAATTTTATGCGTTGATTTTTTCGCTATACTTTGTTCTAAGCACATTTAGAGCATCCAAAAACTCACTATATTGTCGAAGACGCCAACCTTGTATCTCATCGATTTAAATAGTTACAACTGATTTTCCATGTAAAAAAACCGTATTTTTAAAATTCAATAGAAAGCCTCAAACAAAAAAGGTACACACAATTTTTTCACCATCAATAGAACAGAGTACGATCTTTCCAATGCAATTCAGCGATTGAAAATCCATTTGCTCCTTTTTGAGATATGACTTTTAGAAAAAAAAAGGTATTTTTTGAAGAAAAAAGCCAATATCTTTTTAACTATGAGAGATAGAACATTGAGCTCTTCTGGAAAAAATATGCGTCATTGATAGTTCTAAAAGTGCTCGGAACAAAGTTTTTACGAGAAACGAATGGATTAAAAGTTATTGCAAGAAAACTGAATTTCATGGATCACCCTAACATGATTCTTTTAAAAAAATATAAGTTAGGAACCATAAGAGATAGAATAATGGTTTCTTCGGCAAACTTGCTCCAAGTAAGTTCTTTTACAAATTTGTAGAACATTTTGTAAGCGTACATAAAACTGTTAAAAAGCAGATGTTTGGATCAGCTCAACTAGGGGGGACCACCCTAACTTCACAATGATGAGAAAAAAGGTCGAAAAATATGAAGAAACTTTCCCAAAGATACCATGTATCTAAAACTTATGGTTTAGGCACAAACATTTTTGTCTTCGTAAATGCGGCTCTGGACCCATTGTGCAATCTATGCGGAAATTCTCGTTTTCTTGTCAACGGTTGTCTTGTCGGTGAAGGGCTGGAATAGGTGGTCCCACATGGCTGGAGACTCGCTATTGTTCCCCACTATCGTGCGCGAGTGCTAAATGTCTCGACCTCATCCAGTCCTCCACTGTGTCAATTGCGTGCGTTGATTGCTGTCAGTTACACTTCCTCTATCGACTCACCGTATACCACGAGGATAATGTCATCGACCAGTGGAAGTTTGAGCCTCAATACGCCATAATTCGACGCGTTCCCTAGCACTGGACCCAGAATGGACTCCTGAGGTACCCCCGCGGTGATGTAGCTCCTCTCGCCGTCCTCGGAGTCACACATTAGCACCCAATAGGAAGTAGCTCTCCAGAATCCGGCATAAGCTAATGCTTGGTGGTGTGGGGCGTACTCGATGGCGATCCATCTGACGCTGTTAAAAGCATTCCATACGTCCAGCGTGACGACCTCGCAATAGCGGATTCCCATTCGCTTCTTTTGGAGCGTTATCTCGTCCGTTTTGGTTACAGCCCTAATAGCGTCCACCGTCGATCGACACTTCCGGAAGCCGAACTGGTTATCCGAGAGGCCAGAGCCATCGGGTTTCTCGGTATCTTTACCTTTTCCACCTCTCCGGAAATTCGCCTCTGTCTAGGCACATCTGCATAGCCTTTCTGAACATGTCAGGGCTAGCCTCGATAGCCATTTTGATGGCCACTGTCGGGATACCGTTCCATTTCGGAGTCTTGTTCAACTTAAGCGACTTTGTTACTGCGATGAGCTCGTCGTTCGTCACCTCGCTTTGGTCGGCTTGACCATATGGGGGCCCATGATCTTATATCGTGCCGCGAGAACAACGTTTTCACGATCTTCTACAGTATCTCAGGGAAGCGTTCTGAAGGTGCTGAAGCGCCCTTCGTTTTGGCCATGACTAATCTGTAGGCATCATCCCAAGGTGTCGTGTTGGCTGCCTGGCAGAGATTTTTGAACCACGCCCGCTTACGCGCCCTAATCTCTTTGTTCAGTGTCAGTTTAGCCGCCCTGTAGGCTCACTTCGCTCCATTCTATCCTCATTGATGCGAGCTCTTTGCATCCTCCTTCTACCTCGCCTCATTCTACCTCTACGCGGAGTTATGTGATTTCTAGACACCACCGGTATACCGGGTAGCGACTATTTCTGAGTAGGGAACGCCTTGGCCGGCGTCCAATGCACGGCCTAGGGTTCTGACAAGACCATCGCGTTATAGATCGTCGGTGTTGGCCGCTATAAACAATCGCTCCCAAAATGCCGGCTTATCGAAGCGCGAGGTCAGTCATCCCCGATGACGGTCGATGACCTTCGGCTGTGGCCGTCTTCTTCCGTACTCCACCCTGTATCGAATCGCCAGATGGTCACTGTGCGTGTATCCAACTTTTCATCGTCGACCCTCCTGTACGAGCTACGGTTTAGACCCGGGTTCCAGAAGTCACTCATCAATGATGGACTCTGTACCATTCCTACCACCAAGGTTCCAACTGTAGAGTTTTTGTTACCTACGTTTGCGACATCCACGTTCTGTCATATCTTCGAGTAGAACCCAAACTCTAGCATTAGTCGAGCGGCTACCCCACTCAAATGCCCATGCTTTGAAGTCTCCACCGATGGCACCGAGACTAGACTCTCACTAGTGCGCTTGATAACGAATCCGCATAGACGAGAACTGGTGTATCGGCCACCTGTTATGAGGGGGTCATAGCAACTGCAGTAATACAACACGTTGATCTTCGCTACTGCGAAGCCCTCATATGACGTGGAAATTATTCTCTGGACCGGAAAACGACCGGTTGTACAGATCGCCTCTAGCTTGGCCTTATCCACTACCCTGTTCCAACAGCTCTGCAAATATCAAGAACTAATACCGCATGCACCGCCATTTGACGACCTAAAGGCTAAGGCTCTATCGTCTAGCGCGCAGAAGGAGTTGCCGACATGTGGTGTGATGGCGTCCAGCTTCACGGTAACTAGCAGTAGAGCATGTTGAAAGCTTCCAATATTTTGGTAGCCAAATGGAGGCCGATGGCGTCACCAAGATTGACATAGGTGCACGGATCAAGAAGTCGAGGGCTGCTGTTACGCGTTTAAGGAATGTATGGAAGAACAACCAGATTAGTCGACGCACCAAAATCCTAATTTTCACCCATCACCCAATCACCCAATCACCCAGGATGGAGCTCAGGACGAAAACTACTGAAAGTAAGTATTCATGTTTCATTATGGAAGACAAGCTGAAACTTCTTACAGAACGAAGGCAAGAAAATTTACAATACGAAAAGTTCATTTAATCGAATCTAGACACTTTTGGCATGGGTTCGCTGGCTCGGGCTCGCGTGCGTCATAAACTCCAATATTTACCGATTTGTGGGGATTTATTTGTTTTTTTCAGCAACCCATCCTGTAAACTTCGAATGAGTACCATTTTAGAAGATACGATTCGCTTCGGTTTGTTTTCAAATGAAAACGGAAGATATCGTCTCTCGCGCGGACTGATTGCATAATGGAACCTCCCCGAGAAGAAGTAGGTAGACCGGCGAAGCATAATGTACAATACCATACTACAGCATCAGCATTACTCAATTGACTAAATCGACCGCGCGGGCGGTCTCTCCTCTGCTGCCTGGGGTGCGGTAATTGACATTCCAGAATGAATTTACCGTACTGATCTATTCTCCACTCAACTCACCCACTGACTGTTGTCGTCGTCGTCGATTCGCACCGCACCGAGGAGGACGAGATCACGCGGGTCTTGAAACCCGTCGAATCCCATCCGAACATCGCGCATCTGCTGCAGATCAACGCCAGTCGTCAGTCAGTGTTTTGCAAGGAATTGGCATCCCTATCCCACCAATGCAATGTTTTCGTAGCCAACATAACTGCGGCTCAAGCGTGAGGCTCAAGCTGACAACCTATCTTTTAACACGGCAGCATAGTTTCAATGCTGGGTAAGAAAACAAGAAGACCATAACAGTCCCCTGGTGTTTTGGTTTTTCCTCGCTTCGCTTGATGCAGACCAGCGAAGCGGACGCTTGCCCACCGTACCCGCGACTTGCTCTAGCTATGATGATTGCTGTGCAATTTTCCCTAGTCATTCTGTTCTCATAGATCACCACCACCACCAGCACCACTACATGGAAATCGTCTCGTACCGTCAATGTTGGTTTGGTGGGTACCATCATCCCCCACCCCCTTCCCACATCCAACCATATCGCCGACGATGGGTTCGAGAATTTTAGAATGTGTAGAGAAATTTCTTCCTCTTTCGACTCGAGCCAGACCAGACGAATATACTGCGCAAATTATTTTCTCACCACCAGCGCAAGCAACCATAATAACCATATAGCCGTGTTAGCTCGCTGCTGCTCTTTTGGACCGTTTCTTGGTCGCTGGGGTAACCGACCATCCGACGACGGGCCGGGCGGCGCGCGACTGCCAGCCAGCGACTTGCCAACCATCAGCCGGCCCCCGGAATTTCATTATGGTTCGAGCAGAGGCGTGTGGAGGGATGATGTAGCATAACCCACTGCAGAACACTGAGATTCCATGAGCTTAAATCTATGTGTTACATACCTAGAACAATTCTATAACAACTCATTCCTCCATAAGTTCATCAGGCATCTTTAACTATTCCTACATCTAGCTTAGATTCGGAATCCTTGGCCGTGCTACGAGCCCAGCCCCAGAGAAAGCAGTTGATCATAGATGTCACATTGAAGAAGATAAAGGAGCGATGGGACGCGAAAATTGAAACTGAGCGAGTAATAAAAGATACTGGGCAAAACTTTTTCATGAATTCCCTCTAAGAATTACGGCTGTTTGTCTGTGGTTCAACCTTTCTATTGCTTATCAAGGAGGATGAGTGAGAAAAAAGAAAATCTGGATTCGCTAATGCCGCAAAGGTGTCCACAAGTCGCCCATGGTCAGCCCTGATTCCGACAAATCAAGTGCGGGATTCCGCCAGAAAGAAGTTCCATCCTGGATTGCTTCAGCAAATAGTTTCGGAATTCCTTCAGAAAATACTTCCAAAACTCCATCAGGGATCCCTTCAAGATGCCTTCAGAAGATTGCTTTAGGAGTTCTTTCTGAGATTTCTGCAAAAAAACTGAGATTTTTCAACGAAACTCTTCCGGGAATCATCCAAAAGCTTCTTCCGGTATTCCTCCAAGAAATTCGACCGGGATTCCTCCAGGTATTTCTCCCGGGATTCCTCTTTATGAAATTTTTCAAGGGCTCCCTCTGACGTTTTTTTGAGGAATTCCTCCAACAATTTACTCAGTAGTTCCTCTCTCACATTTATAAGAAATTCCCCCTGGAGTTCCTTCTGAGTTTCCTCTAATGAATTCATTCGGGATTCCATTTTCCAGGAATTCCTTCTGAAAAAAAAAACTTGAAGAGATTCCAAGAACTATTAGGAGAAACTCGAAAGAAGTTCTTGGAGAAGTCGTGGAAAGAGTCTCGGAAGGAGTCGTGGAAACAATTTACAAGGATTCGCTGAACTCCTGGTGTCTTAGAGGGGAATGAATCTCTACTGGTTTGGTTGAAAGCGTAGAGTGAACTAACATTTAATTTCTTAAGACTACTACGATTGATGCTTCAACTACCGAGTTGCTTCGATCTCCATCATTTCTCCTCAAGCTCGGCAGGCTGCAGACCAATTCTCGGTTGCATCTTCTCCATCTTCACGCGTGCCAACGGCTTCGCTAAACCATCGGCCACCATTCTTTCGCTAGGGCAGTAGCTCCTCCTTATGTGGGCTTCGTGGCCGTGCGGTAAGCGCCGTCAGTCGGTGAAAACTTTTCGTCAAACGGAAAATTCACCACTGGACCACTGGGTGTTTCGTGTGTTCTCCGCTGTCTCATGTTAGTTATCGTTCAGTCTGTGCAACCTCTGGTTGAAGACCGTGTAGTGTTTTTTTTTCTGCTTTGCGTTTGGGTATCGAAGGTCCGTTGGTATTGGAGAATGCTTCGCATTTGTCTGGCCAAATCGATCGGCTACTTCTCACTGAAGGGCCTTTGGATCAGGAAAAACTGTCCACCGGATCGTGTGACTTTGATGGACAAATAATGCTTCACATCTCCAAGACACGTGTGTGGGTTTGGCGACCATAGGAATGTGTTTTAGTGGGTCGAGGAGAGAGTCCTGGCTTTTACTATTGTTGTACATAGAAGACGGCCTTAACTCCACACTACCCTAACCTTCCTGTTAGGGTGTCTGTTGAGCAGATTTTTCCCCCTATGGTTTAGGAGAAAAAAAAATCTCCAAGACACGTTATGTTGAAATGCCCCGCAAGATACTTCTGGACTCCGCTTCCGTATCGGTTACTATCCGCATGTCGTCCGCATATAGCAATATGAACGACTTCGTTTTCCAGGTTTACACGACAGGGATCTGCATCGGACGGGACGTATCAGAAGGCCGGCTCCAGAGGCACGTTATCCTCCATTTGGGACATTTGTGCCATGTACTACGGGACGTATGCAAGCTGCTTCAAAATGTCGTTGATATTGGCATTCCAACCTCTGCCGGCCTGCCATAGAGGCTATTTCGTAATTGACATACCTCGTTTCCGGTCTCGCCTACTTAAGTATCTTTTTAAAAAAAAAGACAATTCACACCGACTTCAGCTCAGAGGCTGCACAGACTGAACACATTACTTAAACTAGACAACGGACAACACAGAACACCCAGTGGCCCAGTGATGAATTTTTCGTTTGACGAAAAGTTTCCACCGACTGGAGCGGGAGTCGAACCCACACTCCCTGGCTCACGATACGCCTAGACGACTGCCGCCGCTAACCGCACGGCCACGAAGCCCACAAGTACTTTAAGTACTTAATGCAAATACGTCGTCTTCACATCGACGTACTTGATCAACACACCTCGCCGGGCGGCGGCCCTCAACAGCGTCCGAAAAGTGGTTTGCTTGGCACCTGGCGCAAACACCTCGTCGTAGTCGGTTCCGCAGTGAACTGAAGTCTTGTACCTAGAGTCCGGCTATAAACAATAGACCTAGAGTCCGGCTATAGGATTGGCTATAAACAATGACGTTTCCGCTCTCGAACCACCGGAAATCGGATTCGTCCGATTCGTCCTGGCTGTCATTCACGTTTGCTGGAATAACAGGTGCATCAGGATTCTGTTGGCCTAGGAGTTTGGAAAACTTCTTTGTAGCCAACGAATAACATCTTGCGAGATTTTGCATCTAACTTTTCTATTTTTCTTCTTAGGGATCCAAACGTACGCAGGCGACCCAAACATCCAGAGATGACTCAGGTCCGGCTTCGTTCCAAAGCCACAATTCGAACGGAGTTTCCCTTGGCTGCCCCGTCGGAAATTGATTTTGAAGAAAATTTGCCGTGTTTATCGCTTCGGCCCAGTACCACAGACTAATTTCAAGACCTCGATGTATCAAAGAAAACCATTAAATTTTGTGTGTCCAGTCCGGTACCCAATAATATTCGTCATCGATTTGAAGAGATCCATGATCAGCATTCAGAAGGACGTGGCATTTCTGAAGAAGTGTCAGAAGGAGAAACTAACACCAGTTAGTCATAGGATTAAGGTCAAGAAGCACATCCCACCCAGCGTCACCAGGAAGGCCGAAGCAGAGTACATCGCAGACACCATCAAACGCCACTACGCCAAGTTGGATAAGCTGACACTTAAGTGCTATTCTCTGCAAGTTGGCTAACGAATATCCGGAAGGCTTTCCATTGCTCCTCAAAAAGGTAAAGCGAGCGAAGGAATACGAAGCAAACAGGAAGAGACGACTACACAAAAAGAAGCTGACGAATCTACGAAACGAGACCAGAGCGACGAAGGACACCTACACTACTGTTCCGATGGTTCAACCCATTGAATGATTCGTAGTAAACCGTTCGACGCAACAATTCACAGATGAACAATTGACACTCCTCAATAAGGGGTTAGGATATGCGGTTGCTTCGAAGCCAGACGTGGAACTGATCATCGTGGACATGGAAACAGCGATTACACAAAACGTTAACATCAAAGACCAAAATACAGCCAGGAACATCGTAGCAGACGCCATCAAAACAGGACAGAGCAGTAAGGTAAATCCAGGCGAGACAAGGATTTTAACGGAACTTAAAAAGGAACCAGTAAACTACATGAAGGCAGACAAAGGTAACGCGGTTGTTATTATGGACAAGAAGGACCACGACGAACAGATGGAGAGAAGAAGCTAAACGAAGGACCATACAGACATCTACGAGTAGACCCACTACCCGGACTAATTAGACTGCCAGACAAGACCCTGAAAGACTGTAAACCCATCATCGAAGAGGCTCGTTTGAAGGAAGCAAATCACATTCTTCCGCGGATGAAAAGTCTTCCTAAAATTCACAAACCCGGTCAAGAGATGCGAAAGATTTTTTCAGCTGAAGGATCCCCTACCCACAAATTGGCGAAATGGTTAGTCAAAGAGTTCCAAAGTATGCCAAAACCCTTCCCCACCAGTTCGGTCAAAAACACTCAGGAGTTCACCGTTGTTGGAATCAGGAACCATCGAGGGGGGCGGTTTCTTTCGACGTCGCAGCACTATTCACAAGTGTCCCTGTAAAGGATGCTCTTAATCTTCTCGAGGATTGGTTACTACCCCAAAAGTCTGACGCAGCTTGGAAAGGAAAAGTTAGGACTTATTTACGTTTAGCTAAGCTGTGCAACATTCATTTTTGGATCTTCCATTTTTGGATCTATTCTTAACTTCCATTTTTGGATCTATTAGTTAAGAGGGAAGATAGTTCATCGTTCGAATTCGAGATTTACAGGAAACCTACCAATACCTTGCGTGTCATCTCCTATTCGTCGAATCACTCCTTACAACATAAGATGGCAGCTTCTCACTACATGGTTCACCGAATGCAGACTCTACCTCTAAGCGATGACGGGAAGAATAAGGAACTCACTCTTATATTCGAAACAGCGAGAATCAACGGATACAAGGAGAGGACAATTCAGGCCATCATCGACAAATAGGAGAGGTTATGATATCGAGGTTCCCTAACAACTCTTACCCCTATTTCAGAATCTTAGAAGCGAGTATCAGTCCTCTTTGATCAACACATCACTAACAGTTTACGTTCTACATAGGCTCAAAAATTTCGGGATCGATTCAATATTTTCTAGAAGAAATCATCAGTTGAAGACTTCATTAGGCTCTACAAAGGATCCGATTAACACTCTTAACAAGGCTGGCGTTTACAAAATCAGTTGCTCCTATTGTGATAAGGTCTACGTTGGTCAAACAAAACGGTCTTTGGAGGTAAGGTTCAGGGAACATTTGGCGGAAGTAGGAAAGGCGCAGAGGACAATGAGTAGAGGTTTGGAATACGATTTCAGGTCGAAAATTGCTGAACGTCTTTGAAGACGGTCACCCTGTCACTACAGAGGATATTCAGATTTAGCGAAATGTAACTTCACCTTGGAAATTGTACGTTGCTGAGAGTCTAGAGATATACAAACAGGTTCCTAACACGATGTTGAGTAAGGATCAAGGCAATCCAAGGTGTCAGGCGACCCGTGCTGAGGGATGAATGGTTGAGGGGGTTTAAAATATGCTCAATCTTTAACGGAGCCCGTAGCGTGGGTAGATCGCCTTTTTGGGTTGCGTTGCGGTGATAGATCTGCCAAACCGAAATCTAGTGTCGTCCTATTTTTCAATTTTGGAATATGTGTTCCGGTAATTAAAGGCATTATAGTATTTAGTCCTTGCTACTGGTGTTGTGATGACTTCCAGTCTTTGAATAAAACTAAGTTTACCAACTTTACTTTGCATATAGTTAAAAACCTCACCATCTGAGGCTAAACTCTATGCAAAGGAAATCAAATTGGGTTAGGGATCCATGTATGTACTAACTCTTCGAAGACTGGAAAGTGCTAGTACGCAAGGAACATACTAGAATCCTTATTACTGAACACATGTTCCATTATTGGAATGGTATTGCTGCTAATGTTAAAACCCGGTTCTTTTTACTGGGGAGAATTTAGCGGTAAACAAGGGTGATGCTAGGTTTCCGATGCATGGCCAATTATCAGTGCTCTTGTTTCGTTTTCTATGAGAAAGAAATTTCTAAGAAAGCAAAACAAAAACTGTATCAAAATCGATACTTTATTGCCCTTCAATGGCAATTGAGTAATGCGACATGCACTACACTAAGGATACGGGTAATGTCACAATAGATCTAAAAACTGGTCGCAGTGACAAACCCGAACAGGAAAAAAAAAAAAAAAAAAAAAAAAAAAAAGGATCAAGGCAATGGAAGTTCGTGGCTTTTCAATTTCTTATCCCCTAAGCACTCTCGTATGGCGTGCGTCTCGTAATGTACCTATGATACATGAACTTTGAAACTAGGTTCGAGTCGAATCCCGGTACTAGAAGCACATCCTTGATTGTTGATGGCTCACCATCCGGAGAAGGTACGGTCATCTGGCACGAACCGATTCCTTCCGCTTTCGTCGTAGTAACGTCGATCAAAACCACGCCCTGCTTGCTGCTGTCGTCGAGCTCCAGGAAACTTTCCCGAATTGGCACACATGTGCGACGATGCGCCTAAATCGATGATCCACGCATTCAACTTCGCTTCCGACTCCGTCGAGAGAAAAGAGTACTCCTGATTCTTCCGGGTATCTTGACGAGCCGGTCGCACCCGTGGTTGTGGTTGGCTTTGTGTCTCACGTTGACCTTCCAATGACCTTTGCTCTGAGGTATGCTCTTCCTTCAGGAACGTACATTGCTTCTGCTTGTGCCCCGGTTTGTGGCACAAATTGCAAAGCATTTTCTTCTGTGCCACGTTTCTCTTGAGCACCGAATCCGACTCAGTAGCCGAGCAACGTTTCGCTACTTCATCGACCACGTTGGAATTGACCAAATCCAACGTCAGCTCTTCGTCTAATCTGCTCTCCAAAGCCGTGGTTAATGTCGAAAATGATTCCGGTAGACACCATAACTACCTACAGACTCATGCTCAGCTCCTCGCCAATCAACGTCAGCCGCTCGAATATGCCTTCCATCTCGAGAATATGTCACTCGATGTACTCACCATCGGAAAGCGTTTGTCGCAGATCCACTAGAGAATTAACACTTTGGCCGCTAGTGTTATCTTCTCGTAATGTCCCCGTAGCTTCTCCCAGGTCGCTTCTGCAGTCTTGTAGTCCTTGATCAGGTTAAGCTGGTTATTCTCCAACAGGAGGTCAATCATCACCCGAGCCTTCTGGTTGCCACCGTTTCACGCTGGCCTGGCAGCTTCACTTGCCGAATCGGCTTCGGCCTCCACCGGTTTCGTACCAGTAATGTACTGCCACTAATCCTTCCGAATGAGGAGGAACTCCACCTTGCTCTTCCAAACACCAATCTTTTGAAATGTGAGTCTAAAAACCGACCATCTTTCGAATAATTATTCTAGATGTTTGTTTCTGCCACCAGGAATCCATTCCGCTTCTGAAATTCTTTGCAATGGATTCTTCTCGAACGAACGAACAATGAGAAAATTCTAGATAAGAAAGCCCTTCAATTAATAACTGTGGAAGTGCTCAAAGAACACTAAGTTGAAGAGAGGCAGGTCAAGTACCAGTGGGAACGTAGAGCCATAAAGAAGAAGAAGAATACTTTATAAGAAATTCAATAAATCAGTGAGATGATCAAACATTGCCAATTTGAGTCAAAACAGTACAACCGAAATCGAAAAATCAAGCATAACCAAATTTTCCTAGCCACGCCAGCGATCTTATTTTGGGCCCACGTCACATGCGTACTGTTGTTGTTTTCGTTGTCCTCAAGACGACACGTACCGGGCACACGGACAACCGACGATAATGGGAGGAAAAACAGATTTTCCTCCCACTTCTGCCCATCTTTGTCAACTTTCCTCTTCCCGGTTGCTCACACAAGCGATAGTATACTCACACTGACACGGTCTCGTACTATCCTGCCTGCTAACACGAGTGAGACATCACCACACCATATCCTGAAGCGAAATGCCACAACAAAACAGAGAGAGAACCCCCGAAGCAAGTGAAACTCTACGGGGAATCTGTCTGCTGCAGTCCGACCGACCACCCACCCTACGATTCATCCCATTCTCCTGCGCTATCATATTCTTCATTACCGTTGAACGACTCCCCATGAAGAGGAAATTAAAATCGATGGGATCTTCGTTCGTCCCACCAGAGATACAGGGGATAGACAAAATGATCGGGACAGGCAAAATTTTCACTTTTCAAAAAATGTTCAACTAGCTGTAACTTTTCGAAAAGTGCATCAAATATTCTAAATTTTTTACTGTAAGTTCTTCAACTAGTTGTGTATCAGTGGACAAAATTTGGAAAAGATCGGACAATTCTTTACGAAGTTATAAAGATTTTTGAAAAAGATAAAATTATCCGATAGCCAACTTTGAGCTGTTATATCTCCGGATTCAATGAACCGATTGCAATGAAATTTTGACAATTCAAGACTTATATAATGAACTCTAGAAAACATTTGACTTAACTTGAAATTATTGACAAGCGAAAAAGTTATAGCGATTTTATTTTTTTCATGATTTTTTTAGTAAATTGGTCTATTTTTAACATGCATCCCATTACTTTTTCAACTTATTGGCGGCTATGTTGTTACTTTCCTTCAAAACGCATTTATATAAAAGTCAATTAGAGGGAAACTAAATGAGCTATAATTTACATATTGAATTTTGAAACGATGTTGATGTTTTGGATAATTTGGTGTTTTATTAGAAAAATAATCTAATCGTTATAATTTTCTTCCGTGTTAAGAATATTAAGTTAAGGTAATAGTTTTTCATAGCTCATTATATAAGTCATAAATGGTCAAAATTTCATTGCATTCGGTTCATTGAATCCGGAGATATAACAGCTCAAAGTTGACTGTCGGATAATTTTACCTTTTTCAAAAATCTTTATAACTTCGTGAAGAATTGTCCGATCTTTTACAAATTTTGTCCACTGATACACAACTAGTTGAAGAACTTACAGTAAAAATTTGAGAATATTTGATGCACTTTTCGAAAAGTTACAGCTAATTGAACATTTTTTAATAAGTGAAAATTTTGCCTGTCCCGATCATTTTGTCTATCCCCTGTAGGTACCAAGTTGGCTACATCAACATCACGACACGGCTCGATGATGGAAAACTAGTTCACCTGTCCTCCCGAACCATAGCAGAACCACCCACTCACTCACCCTCCCGGTCACCATTGTCACTTTCGATACTCTGTATTGGTAGAAAGCCAGCCAGACACACACAGACGGTTCTTTTTTTCACTTTCACAGCGTATATCCTCGTCGCGCTCCTCTGGCAAGACCTCATTAAAGGACGTAAACCTTGTGTCCTTTTTTCCGGACCCAGACTGCTTGGCCCGCGGGTGGATGAGACGTGTCCCAGTTAGATCCTTATCGAACAAAGGAAATCCCCGAATCAATCCACTTACTTTTACGATTGCACGGATTGCTGACTGCTCCGCCTCCGTTGATCCTTATTGGAGCTAATCTCCGCACAGCGAGATTTAATCACGTTCACTAACAGTAGGCGAGCACTGATTCGCCTACTTTGCCTGCACCACTATTGACCCCGGCTTATTAGCCTACTAAGTTTACGATCAATACACAGTTTTCCATACGCACGAATTTTCTTCACTCAGAAAACACTGTCAATCCATCGGCCTCGACCGGACAGTCCCAAAACTTGTGGCCTCACAAAAATAATACACAACCGGGAAAATTGTACGCACGTAGCACGGCACGACACGAAGACACGACAGTCCGAACTGTTTTGCGAATATAACTGAACCATCCTCTCCAAAAGCGTACACACAAAACACGCTTCGCAGCTCAGCTCCACACAGTCCACACACGAGCGCATGAACGAACGAACGAACGGACCGCCGCCGAACGAAATGATACGTCGTAGTAAGCGGTGTGCGATGTGGTCGTAGTAAGCCGCCGCACGGCTGTCTGGGTTACACAGCTCGAGCGGCAGAGCAGCACCGTTTGTCACTCACAGCAGTGTTCCTTGCGCCGCACAACCAGCAGCAGCACCGCATGCTTTTCTCGCTGCTCTCGGGCTCTCGAAGAAGTCCATCGTCGTCAAATCAAGCCATCCAAGTAGTCCATCAAAATTCTGGCGTTCCACGGCACGCGAGGCACTCACTCTCGTGAGCGGGCAGAATCTCCACGCGCGAGCGAGCGAGCGAGTGCTCGGCGCTGATTGGTGATTCACGGGCCTACGCGTGCTCGTTTTCCTCGAAAAGTGAGCGGAATATGGTTTCTGGCGTTGCTACGGTGACGGCGGAGTTTTATGAATCACCCCTTGACGTGCGGAAAGCATGCTTGCGAGAGCTTTCAGCTAGTCGAGAGCTTTCAGTAGTCGGGAGAAAAGAGTGCTTTATTGGATGGGGCTGAATCAAAAACAATCATTGGCGTCCGTTGGAATCAGTGAAAGAGGGGTTCTGTTGGTAGATTCTGTTTCAATGCTCGTGTTCTGTTTCGGATGAAACGACTTTATCGGGAATTATAAACCCTTTCTAAGTGTTATGGTGAGCCTGTTCCAGTTTTTTGGACAGCAGATTTTGCCACGTAGTTTTATAGAGATCCACTCGGTACTGGTTTTGAAGAAATTCTTTTGCCAATATTTGAAATTTGACTCCGGATTACGGTACGCCACAATAGGGTAGCGAACCACTTGGGCAGCGGCCGGTATTTTGGGCACCCTTCGCTATAACTCAGTCTGTCAGTTCCAAACCAATTGATTTGAAATTTTGTATACGGCTTGATAGGGTCTGGGGCCATTTGGGCAGGAGCACCTATTTTGGGCACTTGCTGCTATAACTAAGTCAGTTTTGAACCGATTGACTTGATTTTTGAGACATGATCAGCTAGGCACAGTATCAAGCCATGTTAAAAATTTCAAGCAATCGGTTTGAAATTGACTGAGTTATAGAAGCAAGTTTCCAAAATAGGTGCTCCTGCCCAAATGGTCCCAGACCCTACTATACGTATCTCATCCCGTTCCAAAAATTGTGTCAATTGGTTCAGAATTGGCGGAGTTATAGCAGAAAAGTGTCCAAAATAGGACCCCTGCCGAGATGGTTCCACTTCCCTACGCGGTTTGTGGCTGCCGCTCTGCATCCTCGGTCGGGCCCAATATTCGCCAGCTCACGCTCCACCTGGTCCGTTTATCGTGCTCTCTGCGCTCCACGCCTTCTTGTGCCAACCGGATCAGTAGCAAACACCAGCTTTGCATGGTTGCTTTCCGGCATACTCACAACTTGCCCTGTACATCGTATCTATCCAGCTTTTACAACCTTCCGGATGCTAGGTTCGTCGTAGAGCGCAGCGAGCTCGTAAATCATTCACCGCCGCCACACACCGTTCTCCTACACATCGTAAAATATGGTCCTAAGCACCCGACGCTCGAACACTTCGAGTACTTGCATGACCTCTTCGAGCATAGTCCAGGTCTCGTGTCAGTAGAGAACCATCGCTCTCATCAGTACATGATGCATTTGGTGCTTGGGTGAAACTTTTTCGACCGTAGGTTCTTGTGGAGCCCATAGTAGGCCCGACTTTCACTAATGATGCGCCTTCGTATTTCACAGCTAACTTTGTTGTCTGCCGTTAAAAAGGATCCGAGGTAGACGAAATCTTCCACAACTTCGAACGTGTCCCCGTCTATCGTAACACTGCTGTCAAGGCTCGCTCTGTCGTTCCCGGTTCCACCTGCCAGCAAGTACTTCGTTTTTTGACGCGTTCACCATCAGTCCGACCTTTGTTTCTTCACGTTTCAGGCAGGTGTAAGGTTCTGCTACTGTTCCAAATGTTCTTGTAATAATATCCATGTCATCCACGAAACAGACAAATTGGCCGGATTTCGTCAATGTCGTACACCGGCTGTTGAGGCCGGCTAGTCGCATAACACCTTCCAGTTTTTTACACCGTCCATCGTCACTTTTATCAGTCTAGTGAGATTCCCGGAGAAGCCGTTCTCGTCCATGATTTTCCATAGCTCTGTACGGTCAATATTGTCGTATGCCGCTTTAAAGTCGATGAAAGGGTGGTGCGTTGGGACCTGGAATTCGCGGCATTTTTTGAGGATTTTCCACACGGTGAAGATCTGGTCCGTTGTCAAGCTGGCTTGATAACTCCCCACAAACTCATAGACCTTAGGTGAAAGACGACGGAAGATGATATGGAATAGCACTTTGTAGGCGTCATTCAGAATTGTGATCGTTCGAAAGTTCTCACACTCCAACTTGTCACCCTTCTTGTAGATGTGGCATATGGCTCCTTTCTTCCACTCCTCCGGTAGCTGTTCGGTCTTCCAGATCCGTCACTTCTGACTGAGAGATTCCATTTGTGACGACATAAGGAGTGAACCACCGGATGCCAATATAGATAACTCTTTGGTAGATGAAAAGTGGCACTAGATGTGCACCTCCTTTATATATCTTTAACTTATTTCCATTGAATCCGTAGGTACCTCAGCCTGATTACTTCACTCACGAGAACTGAAGTTTATCACGAGTTTTTTTTTTCTCTTGTTGATCTGCTCGCTCAAGATTTGGGACACCATCACCATTTCTTTCAGGTTCAACTTCAAAGAGCCAACCTCTAAGTCTTGGTACTGCCTTACAAAGCACTATATCGTAGTGCGATACCACGCGTCCTCTACCTCTGACTTCATAGATCACCAGAACCAAGTATTATCCAATTCCTGTTTTAAACCTTCTACGTCGAGTTCCGCTCTCAATTCCACACGTGCCGGACATTTTACTTGTATGAGTTTTACGTAGTATTTGCCCGCATCACTGGCGCAATAGGCCGTATTGCCACCAATCGTGTCCAATTATCAGCCGAGTTAGCACTTCTGATTTCGAGAATTTTCCACATCTTGCCGTTTTCTATTCTGCGAAAGAAATCTTCGCGGTTGTAGTACCTCGAGACGAGGAGTCAGAGAGACCAGGGGAGACAGAGAGAATCCGAAGTTTCTTCCTGTGGACAGCGTTACTTTGGAGAAAGACGTGTGTTCTGTAACAAGGTTGGTTTATCAAACAAGTTTTCCAGCAGTTGATTAGGTCTAAACACCATCTTGGTAACCAGGATGGTGACTAATGAACTGCTCCTACGATTCCACTCTTCACCGTTTCTCGGTTGAATGTCTCTAATCCAATCTTAGTCCGCAATGCGCTTAGAGTTAGGGCTGGTATGGCCTTGGTAAAGATGTTCGCCTCCTGCTTTTGAGTTGGCACGTACACAAGCTTTACCTTTCCTACTGCTACAGCTTCTCTGATAAAGTGCAACTTGACGTCGATGTGTTTCACGCGTTTAGTTTCCCCCTTTCCGCCATGGCAATGTCCTCTTGTTTATCCTCGTGTATTGGTACCGGGTACAAGTTGGTTTCTCCCAAGTTTGTCAATAGTTCGCTAAGCCCAATTGTTTCCCTAATTGAACTGCTCATTGCAATATATTCAGCCTCTGTCAATGATGTGGCCAGCAGTGGTGGAAATTGATCGCGAGCGTGCGGTTACGCGCTACAAAAAAATGCCATCAGCATCGCGAACCATTCCTGTACGATGTGTTCTTATGTCTGTGGATCACACTCATACGACACGAACGCCAACGAGTGCATCGCATTTTTTGAAAGCATCAACGAAAACTTTGTGGGTGTCAGCTTCATTTCCTTGGTGGCTTGAGGGTATCGGAATACTCGCCTTGCATGTTTCCAATTATCCTCTCCTGTAGCATACTGGATTCTTGCTTAGTAGCCCACAATGTAGCACAGGTCCGGTCATCCCAACATCAGGAACATCTAACTGCCAACTAGTTCACGATACGGATAGCTGCATTCTCCAGTCGCTGAACGTCACTACAACTTTATTTAAGCAGGCGTTCTAGCTGATTTACAATTCTCCATTCCGAAACGTAAGGGGATTTTCCAGATGACTGCTTCTTGAGATAGATACATGCTGTCCTCATCTCTTTCAGTCTTGCTGCCCAGAAAATGGTGGAGTTCATTCATATCTATAATATAGAAATTCTTATCTAAGTCGCTTCTTGATACTATCTCCGGTTCGTAAATCAGCCGCAACCACGAGTAAATCGTCCACGTAGGTCAATAGTCGTGGAAGACATTCAAATACTCGCAACTTACCAACATCCGGGTTTTCGCCATGTCAGAGCTCAACGGATGTGACGCTTCCTCTCAGAGCTTCCGTTCGTCACGTAGACTGCCTTCAACACTGCTTCTCCCCAAATCTATTTCGTGCGTCAGATTCCTTTAACTTCGCTCCCATAGTTTCCGTTCTAATAGTTCTAATCGTTCGATTAAATCTTTCTGCAACTCCGTTGTGTTGAGGGATGTAGCCAACAATCGATTCCCAGCTTCATGTAGTACTAGTCTTCCTAGGTCACATCTCAGGTTTGCAATTTTCAATCCAAAGTTTGCCGTCGCCATAGCTTCATAGTAGTATTCGAAGACTTGACATTTTAGCTCCAACATGGATATATTCGTCTAACAACGGCACCAGGTACTGATACCCATCTGCTGTCCTCCTGCCATTCATTTCGCCAAGCCCATCAACCATTGCGTTCTGTTTCAGCCGTTGAAAATTCTGGAAACATAAGTGTCCGAACCATTTGTGCCATAACTTTAGATCTTTACTCCATTTTGCAACCATTGCGGAACCGGACGTCACACAGCTCATCTTCAGATAAAACAAACTTCCACGTAGCATTGCTACAGCTATGGTTTCTCCGTTCTTGAACAATATTGCTCGATCTAGCTTGAAATCTACCTTTATGTCAGCCTTCAGCAAAAGCGATAACAATAGCAAGTTGAACTTGAGATTCTTCACGAAAAGCACATTTCCCAGAGACATCGTCAGTCCGCTTCCATTTACGGCAACCCTTCGTTTCACCGTCCCTTCTTTGATAGCAGTTAGCATCTCACCTTCTTTCGCACTATCGATCACCAAGGTCTCGTCGAATTCACATAATTCTTGAAAATGATCTTCATTATACGCCATATGCCGACATGCTCCCGAGTCCAGGATCCATTCGATGAACAATTCTGCCTTGTGATCCTTTCTTTCTTCTTGCAAATTCTGATCCTGATCCATCCGGAACACCTTCTCTTCCCGATCGCAACTGCTCTCCAACTTCAGCTGATCGTCTCTAAGATTCTCCAACATCTTGGTAACCAGGGTGATGATTAGTCAACTGCTTCTATGATTCCCCTCTTCAGTTACCAACGTGTGCTCGGAATTTGTAAGGTTTTGCATGGGAGTTGTAAAGTTTTTACACACAATTTGGACTTTTGCACACAAAAATTCCAAAATTTCGAAAATTAACCTGACGCCCCAACATGTGGAGCATGATGGCCCTGATTTGTTAGAACGTCGGCAGCCTCATTGCCTGCGTGTCCAGATACCCAGACAAAGGTTATATTCGTATACTTCTGCACCTCGATCTAGATCACTACGGGTGTCCAGCCAATACAACGGCCCGAGACCCTTTTCAATGTCTACACGCTTTCAGCAATGCTTAGACCTCTGCACACAAGTGGTCCCTCTTCACTAGCCACGTTTTCGATGCCGACTTGTCGATGTGCGATCACCTTGTAGATGGCCTTCGGCTACTGGATGTGGGAGACACAATGACTGGATAACGGTGGCGCCTCTTCCACCTAATGCATGCAGAAGGGTGATTCTCTGGATGTACATCGCTCTTGCTGCTCGTTCTATCATCTTCAAATCAGTCTTTGTCCACTTTAACATTCCGAAGTTATACGTCAACAAGGGCACAACATGGCGCCATATTCAACCGTCACACTCTTGAAAAATAGCATTATGTTCATTTTACTGTCTATACCTGGTATTCACCAAACTGTGATATCTTCTAGTAATGGGAGAGAACTTCACTGGTTCACGTCAGGAACATAAGAGAACAACTTGATTGCTTCATGCTTACAGCAAACCTCGACACGAATTCTATCTCTTCTTCATTTCTTCTTATTCTCGCTTTTAGATCATTTTAGCTGCCAGTGCTAAAGCTATGCGGGGTGGGGGTAAGGTACACTCTTATAACAATTCAATCGAAAGTGAGTATACGACACAAACAACAATCACCTAATTTTGGTTTACCGAAAGCTTCTGAGAGTACCATAATGTAGCGCGTACCAATTGCTAATAAACGTTACCTTATTTTAGTTATCTGGAACGCTCATACTGAAGTTTTGCCGTGATTAGTTCAGCAATGGGCATCCAAAGCAACACCTTTATCTGCAATCATTCTGGTAGTGATGGTAGTGAAGCTCTTACATGCGTCTATGTTGGAACACAGAGCTTCAAGGGGTACTTGTAACGACAGTCATTCAATACAGATCACAGCGCCTCAATTTCACTGGAAAGATTTATTTAGATCGATAATTATCATCTGGAAAACAAAGAAATATAAGTCAAAAGTTCAAATAACATAAAGAAAAACCACTACAACCTATCAGTTCCAATTGCTCCGACCGGCACGCAACCCGTATCTTGCGGTTTGCCATCTAGTGTGTTACCAACCACCGTGTAAAATGCTGATTTGGATCATCGATCACGACCAGCTCAGGTTTCTATTTCGTAGCTCTTCGGTTTCTCCTCTGCGTATCCGAAGGATCACAACTTACCTGCGGAATTCTAGTTCCACGACACACTCTTCTTGACTGTGATGGTCACCTTGGAAGTGTTACGATTTACCAAACTGCCGGTTGGGACCAACGGAGCTGATTGCGTTTCATCGAACCTAATTGGGGCAAAAGGATGTTAGTGTTCTCCCTGTAAAATCACGTTTTGTACACTGACACAACCAAATTCTACTTACATAAAATCTACGAGTCGTTTACTACCAGAAAAAAAGAAGGGAGTGTTCGGATTGAATGAGACCCCCATCGTATCCTTTTCTTACACGGTATTAAATATATTCAAAAATGTATCTTGCGATTCAATAAGAGATAAGTGATATATTCTGGTTTGTTTTCTCCGAAACAATTTAGTTATCATAATGTACTCGATCCCCACTAAACTTGGTTGCTCACGATTGCGATAGAACGAAATAAACGGAAGGGTAAATGCTACACTTTTTCGATGAAGAATACTGACGATAGTTTGAACTCCAATTGGAACACAGGAAAGAACAGTTGGAAAGATTGCGTCGAAAAAAGATGGAAAGATATAGGATAACTACTAGCTAAACAATTAAGTCGTGCACGGAAACAGAAAGACCGGATCCACAAACATAAAAAAGCCCAAAAACAAATCGAAACAATAAATTACTGTTCGTCCTTGTCCTTGGCTCCGTGCTTCAGGATTCTGGTGAACTCAATATAGTCAAACATGGTGTTCTTGATCGGCGCCTCGCGGAACATCTCGTCCACGTCCTCGTCGGTGAACCGGTCGCCCATCGTGGTCAACAGCTCCCGCAGTCGTTCCTCGTTGATCATGCCGGTGTTGTCCTCGTCGAAACACCCGAAAGCGTTCTTGATCACATCTTCCGGATCGGTTCCCTGCAGCCGTTCGCCGAACAGCGTCAGGAACATGGTGAAGTTGATCGGCCCCGGCGCTTCGTTCATCATACCGTCCAGGTACTCCTCGGTCGGATTCTTGCCGAGCGAGGCCAGCATGTCGTGCAGGTCTTCCTTCTCGATGAAGCCGTCGCGGTTCTGGTCGATCATGTTGAAGGCTTCCTTGAATTCGGCGATCTGCGCCTGGTCGAACATGGCGAAAACGTTCGAGGTGGCACGCTGGGCGCGCTTCTTGGTCGTTCCACGACGGCCGGCCGTTTTGCGGGAAGACATCTTTGTGCTGGTTTGGTGTTTACGGGGCTATCTGGAATGGTAGAGAGAGGAAGTGATTTTGATTAGTATACGAGTGAATCTGCTTCTTCTTCTCTCCGGATAGTTTTTAGAGAAGATCGGGTAATTAGTTGTTTTGCAACGGAAGATTTCCGCCAATTACGTACATCCTTTGTAAAACTAGAAAGACGAAATAAGTCATGTAACCTACAACTCAACAAGACTGTTACAGGCAAGGATCGGTATATTCGCCTCAATCCATTCATATTCACTCATCTTTGCTAAAGCGAATCGAGAGAGATGCAGCAAACGGATTGTCGTGATGAAACACCATGATGAACCCCATGACTAGTAAGACGCAATGCGCAAGTTGCTTGACATGGATATTCGTTGCCGTTCGTAGCAGTTTGGATCGCAAGCGAATAAATGAATGGCGAATGGTGAAGAATGCTGATGAGCGATCGAAGCGGCTATTATCATAGCTAGAAGTTCGGCATGCATACATTTTTAGTGTATTGTTGTTGAAATGCTAGATTGGCAAAGAAAATAATAAACATTTTTGAAAACTTCAAAAATCGTATGCACAATATCACTCGTATCTCTCACAAATCGCATCACCGCTCGATCGCTTGCGATGCGAATGCGGACGAATGAGTAATTTCCAAGTGTGGCTTACCACCGTTCGCCGGAGTTTACTGTCGTCGCTGACAAGCAAACACACAAACTAAAGCGACAACCGTTCGCTGTTGACTATCTTCGAATGTGGAAGAAGATGAAAAGTGGAAATCAGGAACCCTGGAGGTAAACGAAACATAAAACCAAAAACGAGCAACTACCCAAGTAACCACAAGCATTATATCATTGCACGAACTAGACTGAATATCAACCTTTGAAATGCGAAATGCAGTAATTCCACACTTGTAATGCAATAATCCTTCAGATCGCCATTATCAATGCAATGATGCATTACATTTTTGTTTACATTAGGGTGTATTAAAAACTGATATACGATAGTTCAATAATTCAACACTGCAAAAACTGAATAAATGCAATGTACAAAATAGCAAAGTTTGCTCTAACAATACAATTGTAAAAGCTTGACTCTAATGGTAAACAAATGAAATCAAGAAGAGTGAAAAACTTTACTCTAGCGGTCATCAACATTTCTTGTTCGACTCCCGACCAACTTAATCCCCGCTTGAACCACCGATCGACGGCTTTCTTCAGCAAAACCTTTTTAAAAATTACCTTTTCTCTTTTCTATTGGCTGGTTATCACATGCTAATGATGATGGAAACCACAATTAGCATGTGAGCAGTGTGCGAAGGGTGTTTTAATTTTCTTATTTATATTGATTAAATATATTCTAAAATGCATTACCGTATGTATTTATCAGTGATTATACGAATATGTTTACAGGGATTCTATTACATATGACATAGTCGCACTCTACTGCAATGATTGAGACAGAAGAACATTCTCCTTTTAGTTAATGAAATATCTGTTGTTAACACTGCAGCAGAAACGATCCAAGGTGCCAGGGCGTATGGAACTCATCTAACGGTCTTCAACAATTCTGGTTCGACTCCCGACCCGGCGGCAAAAAAAATTATGGTTAAACCATTCATGTGTGGAAGCATTAGTATCGTCGATAATGAAGCGGTGCTAAAAATAGATTTTTGTTTTGGTTTTTCGTGTTGCACGTATTTAGCATGTGTAAATGCAAATGTACAGCACATGCATTTATGTTACTTTAGTAATGGCAGTCAACGTGCTGCAATATGTGGCATTAATTTGATTTTAGTGGGGCCCTTTTCGACTTTAATATTGCTTCAATGGGGTGTTTAAAGTAATGCAGCATGATATTCACAATTTTAAATATAAATATATAGCAAAATTGATGCACTTATATACGGCTTCGTGGTTACTTGGGTAGTTACCCATGAAGAAGGCACGAAACCCCAGGCAGTGTCGGAACGTCGGGCAAATTATAAATCTCGTTTTCTCACATTAGAGATTGCGAAGCCTTAATGTCAGATAAAACGTCTCAGTCGATCCGCTCAAAAATTGACCTTTCCAAGTTCCAAGTTTTTGTACAAAAAAAAAACATTGGGAAAACAAGGCAATAATCTTAGCATTAAAAACAAACTCTAAAATTATTCAGACATTTTTTAGGTATTTTCAATCTCTCAAAAGTATCTTCAGAAATCATAATAAATTGCTCCTGGCGATGATTTCACAAAATCTTCTAGGGATGTATTTAGAAAATTGGGAATTCCTCTAGAATTTTTTTACAGAAATTTCCAGAAGGGTTCCTTCAGAAAAGATTCCAAAGATTTCCTCATTAGTTCCTTCGTGAATTTTTTAGAACACCCTCAAGAGACACCTTTTCTTGGATTCCTGCGGAAAATTTTCCAGGGATTTTTTCAACAATTTGTCCAGCGATTCATTCGAAAAAAAATCCCAGGGAACCTCTTAGAATTGCTTCCGGAATTGCTTAAGAAAGTCCTCCAAAAAAATAAGGTTTTCGTAAAATCTTCAAAGGATTCCTTCAGAAATTCTTCTACAGATTCCTTTAAAGACTTATCCGATTCCTTTAGAAATCCATCCATGTATTATTGATGATTGATTTGAATCTTTAAGAAAATCTTGCATGGATGGCTTCAGAAATTCTTCCATGAATTGCTTCAAAATTTTCTTATGTTACATCAGAAATTGCTTCAGAGATTGCTCTAGATTTTTTTCCATGAACTCTAGACCAACATTTGAAAAGGGCGTAACAGCCATTGCGAATTTCTGCTTCTCCCGTCCCTCCTAGGGTTACCCCCCATTATTCATGAAATCTTTTACCAGTAACAGATGAATCTGACTCCCCTCTATCTGCTAACGGGAAAAGTTTGCATAAAAATATTGAAATACGCCAAGGAGAGACGGAACAAGTGAGAATTTGCAATGGTTGTTCCGCCCTTTTCAAATGTTAGTCTAGAACTCATCTTAAAAACCTTCAATGGACTTCACCATGTTGTTTTAGAAATCCCTCCGAAGATTCTTTAAAAAAATCTTCCACAAATTGCTTCAAGAATCCCTTTAACGAATAGGGTGACAAAGCGTATTACAGGGTGGCCACAGACTCGGGAAATTCGGGAAATGCGGGAAAAAGTCGGGAATTAAAATTCATGCGGGATTAAGTCGGGAATTTTGTTTATGATCGGGAATTTTTAATATATGTGTAATTCCCACAGAATGTAAACCCAAACCTAGATTAAACACTTTACTCATTTCAAATCCAAGTTCTTACTCAATTTCATAATTTTACTATACTTCTATCCTCTCCTCCAAAGCCTGACGAAGAAAATTACAAAATCCAAACATTTGATAATGGCCATTATTGGTTCATCTCAGGACCCACGCTTTACTTCCCTTCCGATATTCTTCCAAACTCATAATGTCGGGAGAGGGATTTGCTCTCAGGTCCTCGGCTTGATAGTCACGTGTTTTAACCATCACACCAGGTCCGCTTCTCAGTGGGTGATTTCTTGGTTGACAGAGATTATCTGGATGATAGCTTAATATTGTCCGGATGCTCTGAACAACGATCAGCTCTTATATTTAGGCACATATTATAAACCACAATTTTGAAAAAAAAAAATGATTCGATTTGGCTCGCAAAAAAAGAAATATTTTTGGTAGAAACTTTCTGAATGATTTTAGCAGAAATGTAAAGAAATACATCTCCAAAGTTTTTCCACAATTTTCACCAGAAATGAGGGGTGGCATACCCCTCAGGGGTAAAATAAATTTGATGAACTTTGAAGAAGATTTTCGGACTAAAATCATGAAATTAGATTGTTTCCATGATAGCTTCCGCTGGTATAGTCTGAAATTTTCCCAACCTGGGTCATGTTTCATTGATACAAAAAAGGATTTTTTTGTAATATTCTTAATTCTTAATGGTATTTTTAGCGAAATTTCATAGTTCATAGATATGTTTCGCCGAATTTCCTGAATTTTCTGATTTTATCAGGGTACTTCCTTGGTTCCGAGACCATGAAACGTGAAAAAATCAATATGTATTCAATTTTTTTGCACCTGTTTTGGCCAAACTGTGTTGGCCCTTTCAGCGTATTTTTCCTGAAAACTACAATATCTTTCAAACAAAAAAAAAAACGGACAACAGGTTCAAAAGTTATGATTTTTATTTGTATTGGAAAATCTTGATATTCTAAATCTAAAAACTGGTCACTCAAATTGACTGGAAAATATTGTCTTTGCAACTACTGACATAAAAATGGAAGCAAAATTACAAGACTGGATTCCCTGGATTTTTATGGAATCTTTCAAAGTATCTCCCTCAAAATTTGAAGAAAAGCTACTGAAGGAATTCCTAATGTTATTAAAATATGAAAAGCTCTCTTTAAGACAGAAGTGTAAATATTGTAGAGGTTTTTATACCTATTTCTTGCGAATCTCAGGAATTGCCTTATGTCCTTCTTGGAACTATTCATAGAAGCAATTCTGTAGGATTTTCTTGCGAGAATTGTTACTGAAATCTAGAAAGTTAAAAGACAGAAGAACGTTTCAAATATTGGAAGAATTTTAAGCCCATTTCTTGATTTCTTTCAGCCTTGAATGGAAAGTTAATCAAATGCTCTGAATAAAACTTAATAATGGCTGTAGAGGATTTATTTAAACTCATACAGCAATTTGATAAAAAATTTGATACATTTTTGGATTTTGCGTTATAACTTTTTTGAAAAGCTGTATCCACTACTCATCAGTTTCCACTAAAAATTATTCACGAGTTTCTAAGAGAGTTCTTCAAAACTCAGATTAGAAATTAAGTCAAAGTTTTGTTTTTCAGGGACTGAGGATTTCTGTACAAAATCAACTACAAATTGTTCATGAATAAAAATCCTCAGATATTTTTTTTTAGGAAAATTACTCCAAGAAATTTATCATAGTTATCCCCAGATTTTTTAAATAAATCATCAATTTACATAAAATAAGAATTGGAACTACCTATAGGAATTATACCAGAATTACATTCCATCATTCACATCTTCAGAATTCCCGTGATAGCGTAAACAAATCCCTATAAAGAATTCACCAGAGTATACTCCATTTGTTTGTCCTGATTTGTAATTGGAACTTCATCGTGTATTTCATAGCCTTTCTAAGATGGCTGAGCGCATCACAGTGGTGTAGATCACGTTCAGCGAGCCTGTCTAAGTCATATTCACTCCAACATCCTACTAGGGTCAAGGAGTACACAAAAAATCTTTTGGGAATTCCGATACAAATAAATTCAAATAGGGTGCGGGCACCGGTTTTGGCCAGTCTAAGGGAAATCATTTTTATAAAAATAACCAATAATCCTATGAAAACAACCAATGCGTCAAAATAAAGTTTTCAATCTATATTTTGAAGGAAAAATGCAGAAATCATGCCAATACTTGATTTTTGTATTGAAAGTGGAACTGGCCAGCTCTGCCGCAGTTTTTGCCATATTCTTAAGTTTGGTTTCTATTTTGGCCAATCACGTGTATTTATTATGGGAGTGGCCAAATTAAAAGCACCCTGGCCAAAATAGATATATGGTAGCAGATTTTTTAAGGAAATACATATATTTTTCTTCCAGTTTTTAATCAAAATGTGTGGTTTTCACAGCTGTAATCATCATATTGTATTAGGATCTACTAGTAAAAAATAAATTTACGTCGATTTAGATCGCAACAGGCTCAATACCGCACTATGGCCAAAACTCCGTGTTTACAACAACGATATTGATCAGATGATCGTACTTGCCGGGAATATTGACCGTCAGCAACCAGGGATGTCGCCACGGGATCGGTTTCGTTCTTGCCGGGGAAGACGGTCCGTAATCTTGCAGGTTAACCCATTTCCGCCCAGTGATCTATTTATAGATCAGATGCCTCGAACGCCCAGTGATCTATTTATAAATGTTCCCGAAGGGAAACCAAAATTTTTAGAGCGGCTCAGATTTTGTAGCAACGCTTAAAACTGTAATTTATTAATCATTCAATTTACATTCTTATTCTATACAAATACAAATACTCACAAGAAGTGGTTTCCGATTTTGTTTTGGGATGACAATGGGTGCAGTTACCCTAGCTTGATCGAGTGCGAATCTAAAGTACAGTATTAACACGATCAATTGCAATTAATACTCAAACCGTTTCTGCTAGTATTGTCATGCAATTACTTACAGTGGATGCGCCGGAATGTGGACAGCTTTTCTATTTCCCTTACCGGTGTTTCCCAGGTACCTGGACTCGGATCAGACTGGCCACGGCTACGAAATGATTTCGAAAGTAATTACATAAATATTCCACATTCGCTACTAATTATTTTCTTTTTTGAGTTCTCACCGTATTGTCAATAATCACACCGATTTTTAGAATTATTCTCGCCTTTGAACTCACTAAACTTTCCGAGATACTTTCACTAAATTAACGCGCTTTTGAACAACTCAACTTATTTGGCTGATCGGTTTAATGCAATGGCGAAATATTCCTATCCTCATAATTAGGGACAATGGAAATTCGCGGAAAAATTTCTCAAATTTCGAGGGCCAACATTGCGAATTTCGCGGCACCATATTTTTGATCGTATTGTTAAAGAAAACATCAATTTTGCATGCGAAACGAATAATTCACTTGAATTTTATGAGGCGTAATCATAAATTTACAGGGAAAGTAACAAATTTAATGAAAAATTGGAAAAGAAGTCGATGTAAAATGTATTAAACTTTTAAATTATTTTACATTGGTAAAATTTATCAGCCAATTCTTTTTTTTAATTTTAAAATAAGCGAAACTTTGAGGTTATTTTCTGAATTTTCTCAGATTTCGTGTCATTTCGCGGGGTTTCTTAAATTTCGCAACCATTGCCCAATTTCGCGGATTTCGCGGCTTCCGCGAAATCGCGAATTTCCATTGTCCCTACTCATAATCATCATCATTGTATGTTTTTATTTACCTTCTCGCTTTACTACACTTCTACTACACTACTACTATCGCACGCGAGCTGTCATGCTGCGGTGGTTATGTTGCGGCTAGACCGGTACATGTTTTAGACCGGTCCAGAAAACTACAAAAACTTATATCCCTGCGGCGTTGTAACAAGTAACTTTTGCGATAACTGCGGAGAAATGAAGCATTTTGGAAGACTGGTGTCTTCAGCAAAATTGTTGAGAAGATCAAGGAGTCTTCGATAGCACGTAATTTAGTACGTATTCGCTCCAGTAGGTGGCACTAGTGATCACGAAACATTGTGCTTTGACAGGTGTTTCGTCAACAGCCATTGCTAATACTGTCGCCTTCGTATCTTGAGAGTCAGACTACATAGAAAAAAATTATATTCAGCAAAGTTGATCAGGACATCAAGAGCTATCCGATAATGAACTAGTTGGTTCTAGGTTTATCCGCTAGGTGGCGCTAGTGAGTCCTAAAAAATTTAAACCTCTGTATCTCGAGAATCCGACTACATAGAAGAATTTCGTCTTCGGCATGGTTGATCAGGACATAAATAGCTATCCGATAGTGAACTAGTTGGTTCTAGGTTCATCCGTTAGATGGCGCTGATGGGCTCTAAAAAAATAAACCTCTTTATCTCGAGAATCAGACTACATAGAAGAATTCCGTCTTCGGCAAAGTTGATCAGGACATCACCAGCTATCCGATAGTGAACTAGTTGTTTGTAGGTTTGTCCGCTAGGTGGCGTTAGTGAGTCCAAAAAAATTTAAACCTATGTATCTTGAGAATCCGATTACATAGAAGAATTTCGTCCTCGGCAAGGTTGATCAGAACATCAATAGCTATCCGATAGTGAACTAGTTGGTTCTAGATTTATCTGTTAGGTGGCGCTAGTGAGTCCTAAAAAATTCAAACCTCTGTATCTCGAGAATCCGATTACATAGAAGAGTTTCGTCTTCGGCAAGGTTGATCCGGACATCAATATCTATCCGATAGTGAACTAGTTCGTTCCAGGTTTATCCGTTAGGTGGCGCTAGTGAGTCCTTAAAAATTTAAACTTCTATATTTCGAGAATCCGACTACACAGAAGAATTTTGTCTTCGGCAAGGTTGATCAGGACATCAATAGCTATCCGATAGTGAACTAGTTGGTTCTCGATTTATCTGTTAGGTGGTGCTAGTGAGTCCTAAAAAAATTAATCGTCTGTATCTCGAGAATCCGACTACATAGAAAAATTTCGTGTACGGCAAAGTTGGACATCAACAGCTATTCGATAGTGAACTAGTTGATTGTAGGTATGTCCGCTAGGTGGCGCAAGTGGGCTCAAAAAATTCTGAATTTTTGTATCTTGAGAATCAGACTACATAGAAGAATTTCAATATCTCGTCTTCGACAAGGTCGATCAGGACATCAAGAGCTAACCGATACTAAACTAGTTGGTTCTAGGTTTATCCACTAGGTGGCGCTAGCGAGTCATAAAAATTCTTAATTTCTGTTTCTCAACAACCAGAGTACATAGAAATATTCTGTCTTCGGCAAAGTTGATCAGGACATCAAGAGCTATCCGATAGTGAACTAGCTGGTTCTAGGTTTATTCGTGAGGTGGCGCTAGTGAGTCCTAAAAAAATAAATCTCTGTATCTTGAGAATCCGACTACATAGAAGAATTTCGTCTTCGGCATGGTTGATCAGGACATCAATAGCTATCCGATAGTGAACTGGTTGGTTCTAGATTTATCCGTCACTAGCGCCACAGTGAGTCCAAAAAAATTTAAACCTCTTTATCTCGAGAATCCGTTTACATAGAAGAATTTCGTCTTCGGCAAGGTTGTCCGCTAGGTGGCGCAAGTGGGCTCTAAAAATTCTGAACTTCTGTATCTCGAGAATCAGACTACATAGAAGAATTTCGTTGATCAGGAGGACATCAAGAGCTACTCGATAGCGCACTAGTTGGTTCAAGGTTCATCTGCTAGGTGGCGTTAGTGAGCCCTAAAAATTCCAGACATCTGTATCTCGAAACTCAGACTACATTGAAAAATATCGTCTTCGGCAATGTCGGTCAGGACATCAACAGCTATCTGATAGAGAACTAGTTGATTGTAGGTTTGTCCGCTAGGTGGCGCCAAGGTCGATCAGAACATCATGAGCTATCTGATACTGAACTAGTTGGTTCTAGGTTTATCCGTTAGGTGGCGCTAGCAAGTCATAGAAATTCTTAACTTCTGTTTCTCAACAACCAGACTACATAGACAATTTTTGTCTTCGGCAAAGTTGATCAGGACATTAACAGCTATCCGATAGTGAACTAGTTGGTTCTAGGTTTATTCGTTAGGTGGCGCAAGTGGGCCATGTGAGTGCTAGTGAGCCCTAAAAATTCTGGAATTCTGGATATCGAAAATCAGACTACATAGAAAAATTTCGTCTTCAGCAAGGTCGATCAGGGCATCACAATCTATCCGATAGTGAACTAGTTGGTTCAAGGTTTTTCCGCTAGGTAGCGCTAGTGAGTTTTAAACATTCTTAGCTGCTGAATCTCGAAAATCAGGCTTCGTAGAAAAAATGAGCCTTCAGTAAAGTTTATCAGGACATCAAGGGCTAATGGATAGTTTACTAGTTCATTTTAGGTTTAACCGCTAGGTGGCGCTAGTGAGCCCTACAAATTCTGAACTTCTGTATCTCGAAAATCAGGCTACATAGAAGAATTTCGTCGTCGGCAAAGTTGATCAGTACATCAAGGGCTAACGGATAGTGAACTAGTTGGTTCTGGGTTTATCCGTTAGGTGGCGCTAGTGGGCTCTAATCATTCTAAACTTCTGTATCTCGAGAATCAGACTACATAGAAGAATTTTGACTTCGACAAGGTCGATCAGGACATCCAGAGCTACCCTATAGTGAACTAGTTGGTTGTAGGTTTGATCGCTAGGTGGCGCAAGTGGGCTCTAAAAATTCTGAACAAATATTGATAAAGTAGTTTTACGATGAAATAGAACTGCATGGCTGCTGATTGAACCATGTCTCGTGTCCGTAGAGGACCACCGGTCGTATTAGCGTTTTGTACATGGTGCATTTGGTGCGTAGGTGAATCTTTTTCGACCGCAGTTTCTTCTGGAGCCCGTAGTAGGCCCGACTTCCGCTGATGATGCGCCTCCGAATTTCTCGGCTCACGTTGTTGTCAGCCGTCAGTAAGGATCCGAGGTAGACGAATTCCTCCACCACCTCGAAAGAATCCCCGTCTATCGCAACATTACTACCCAGACGGATCCGGTCGTGTTCGGTTCCGCCTACCAGCATGTACTTTGTTTTTAAGGCATTCGCCACCAGTCCGACCTTTGCTGCTTTGCGTTTCAGGCGGGTATACAGCTCTTCACCCTTCCAAATGTTCGGGCGATGATGTACATGTCGTCCGCAAAGCACACAAATTGACCGGATTTTGTGTAAATCGTTCCCCGGCTGTTGAGCCAGACTCGTCGCATCACACCTTCCAGAGCGATCTTGAAGATTGAGTTGAGAGTCCGTCACCTTGTCGCAGTTCCCGGCGAGATTCGAATGAACTGGATAGTTCACCGGAAACCCTTACGCAGTTTTGCACACCCTCCATCGTTGCTTTTATTGCTGTGTGCGTTCAAGATGCAAACGGTGCCCAAATGCGCTTCAAACGCGGTAACACAGTGTTACCAAAGGCAAATTAGCAACCATATCCAAAACCACCGCCAACCTAGGATGTAAATGCTCCCACTGACATCGGGTTACTTGTTAGAAAATCTTACCGCATTTGGTGTTCCTGCATTTGATATTTGCGTTTCGAATGCACACAGCAATATCAGTCTAGTCAGCTTCCTAGGAAAGCCGTTTTCGTCCATGATTTTCCATAGCTCTGCGCGGGAGAATGAGATGAGCAGAACGCTCATAAGGTCCTTTATAAAAATGAAACATAAACCAAGCTCAAAGAACAATTGCAAATATTTGGAGTTTTCGAATGACGAGTGCTAAGATAACACAGCGTAACAAAAATTAGCTTTTGGTCTGTCTCAAGAGGAAACTTATGTGTCTCTGACAGATTTTGGGCCGCTGAATCCGAATCCGGGCTCAGATTTGCTCCATCACGTCACAATTTTGAGCTATACCTCAATTTATAGGGCAAAATATGCGATTTTGGGCTTTTTTGACTGCAAGTTATTAAGCATGGAAATATTTTTTTCAAATTTGATGGTTTTGAGCGATTTTTGTTAGGTACAATATTTCCCATACAAGTCACCCTGCAAAAGTTGCATGCAAGTTTTCATACTAACATAAAATGCTTAAATCTATCAAATTTGATTAGGTAAAACGAAATATTTTGCATGAGTCGTTAATTTAGATGTTAATTGACCAATTAACCTTTTGATTGCTTAAAAAAAATATTTCCATGCTTGATGGCTTGCAGTCAAAAAAGCCCAAAATCGCATATTTCGCCCTATAAATTGAGGTATAGCTCAAAATTGTGACGTGTTGGAGCAAATCTGAGCCCGGATTCGGATTCAGCGGCCCAAAATCTGTCAGAGACACATAAGTTTGCTCTTGAGACAAAAAAATGTTGCGCTGTGTAATCTTTCGCTCTGTACTAGATAACGGTGTGTGGCGGGAGAGGGTGAGCCACGTGCTGGCAAAGCCAGAGGGATACGGTGGGCAGGATATACTACTAGAATGCCGAATGTCAACCCACAGACAAACAGACGTAACACTCTGATATTTTGCATCGTACACCGATTTAACGGTCTATTTGAAAATTTGATAGTTGGCCAACTGACCACCCGTGGCGCTCGCATCGTTTTTGCTCGAGTTTGACGTTTGCCCACTACCGCCACCTAGTTGATGGTCGGCCAAACTCAGTCCTTTTAGTATTGGGCGAACATGTTTCCATGACTATGATTTGATTCGAAAAATGTTCGAAGTGTTACGTCTGTTTGTCTGTGGTCAACCCATTATATATAGAAATTATTAGAATTATGCATATTGAAATGCCTAAAAACTGTTGAAAACTATCCATTTATAAGCTACTAGCAGATTGTTTTAGTTATTACTAATGTAATCCATTTCTCGAACATTTCAAACTGTAACTTTTTTATTAGGAGAATATCAACTATGATCAGTCATCTAAAATAGATTTACATAGCTCATAGTAATAAGGTAGCTGCGCAAAAAAAAATTAAAAAAAAAATTTTCAACGTTTCACGTGAATATGCCCCACTGTGTATTAAAACAAAAATTTCACCGTAGATTTCCGTTTAAATGACTGCAATAACTTTCTTTTATGGGGTTGAGATACTCCAGAAAAAAACAGACATCTACTGTGATTGTGGCATAATTCGGGCGTTAATGGGTTAAGGGTTTGTTGGTTTCGTTTTCGGGGACAAATGTTCGGGTAAGGTTTATTCTTATTCAGGTTTGGGATAGTTTCTCTAGCTTCTGTTTCTCGTGAAAGTTTTTGAAGTTATGACGGTTTTCGCATCGCCACCTATGCTTTTTTAAATCGTTACATCATAACCTCGTTGCTATCCGCAACACTCCGTACTGGCCAAAACTGAAGCTTCTACCCTATGGGTTTCGTTACAAGACCTGAGGAATAAAAAGCGAACTTCAAGCACATGTAACATGTAGAATTGTTTTGGTACACGCAGAAAAATAAATTGTAAACACAATTAAATTCTAGTTCAAATCAACCGATTATTCAGTTTACTATAGCGACAAACTGATTTCTAGTTTAAACTGAACTGTTCTATTGCTTGATAATACAAATATATTCATTTGTCGAAATTTTTGACAGTTTGTTAAAACAAACAGAGATATGGTATTTTCAACATGAAAAAATGGATTGATTGAAACGACTGCACTTTTGCCACTAACAAACCCGGAATGTGATTGTGTTGGTGACGGCAGCAACTGCGGCAGCTCGGAAATCTATTTTTAGACCGTCGGTAAGCGGATGGGGAGGAGAACGACTAAAAAAGACAATAAAGGCGAAACCGATCAACTTTTTGTGGATGCTGTCGTGAGTACCTGCGCGTTATCCATCACGGCCAAAGCTGCACTTGGAAGTTGGCGTGATGGATTTGCTACACCTTCTTCGTTGTGGTGATGTTGAGGTAAGCATTTTAGAGCTGTGTGAGTGCTTTCGGACCATGTTTATGGTTTTTATTTTGTTGAAACGAATGAAATTTTCGACATTATATGAAATGATGGTAATCGGTTGTTTTTATCGATAAACTCTAAATGAAAACAATAAAATATAACTTTGGAATAAGTAAATTCTCAGTTTGAAAATCAACCATGCGTTTTATTGTTTTAAACAAGCGCCATTTTTCTGCGTGTATGTTTTAACGTCTTAGAAAAATTACGTAACTGTCCCAGTATGATAAAGACACTATAAATATCCCACTAAATTTTACAGATCCACTCAAAGGTTTGGATTTTGGAATGTTTTGTATGCTCCAAAAGCACATGGAGAAAAGTCGGGAAAATTTAAAATCAATGCGGGAAAAAGTCGGGAAAAATGCGGGAATTTCATTTTTGATTTTGTGTGGACACCCTGTTATTATCGGCAGGTTTGTTCTCTTCGTCATGGGGGGACCAAATTTGAGTTAAAAAAAACATGACGAAGACAACAAAACGGCCGAAAATACGTAAGTTCCTCTATTTCAGAAAACCAGAAATTTAGAAAGTCTCCAAAGTTATCTTCTCTAACTCTTCCAGGAATTCCAAAGAACATTTTCCAGCGATTCATCCTTCAAAGTTTTTATTTCACTTTTAGAATTCATGGATTCTTCAAGAAACTCCTCCAAGAATTCTTTCAAATATTTCTTTAGGAAATTCTTAAGATATTTCTCCAAAAATTTCTTCATAAATCTACTAAGGATTCATTTAGTTATTTAGATTTTTTTTCCAGAGATTCCTTCTGAGATTTTTCCAATGATTCTTTTGGAAATTCTTCCAGCGGTGTATTCAGAAATTCTTCCAAGGATTCCTTCAGGAAATTATTCAAGAATTTCTATTGAAATTCCCGAAACAATCTTGACATATTTTTTTTATGGATTCCTGCAGAGATTCATTCATGATATCAGGAGTTCCTACAGAAATACTTGCAGGAATTCCTACAGATATTTCATCAGGAATTCCCGTAGGTGTTCTTCTATGTATTTTTTATTGCTTCAAAATTTCCTCTAGGATTTCCGTCCAGGACACCTACAGAAAATTCTCCATAGACTCTTGCGGAAATACCTTCGGAAATTTTCTCCAGCAATATGTTCTAGGATTTTTCATAGGATTTACTTTAGAAATTTCTGAAGAGACTTTTCTAGAAATATTCACAGATGTTTATCCATATGTTTCTCAAGATATTCCCCAAAAACGTCTAGGAATTTTAATTCGAAATTCCTACAGAAATTCATTCGAAAATATCTCAACAGATTCTTTTTGGAATTCCACTAGGTGTTTCCCAAGGATATCTTTAGGCATTCCTCTAGGAATTTCTTTAGAAATTGCTCTTTTTACGAGTGCAATAATTTATCTCACACTCCCATGTTCATCCTATTCGAAAACAAGCGATTACGGCACCGATTGATTCTGTTCTGTGTGCACTGTGATTTCTCCGCTATGATTCTTCTGAACGCCGGGCACCTTAGACCTCCCGTTGAGTGCTTGTTGTTCACGGATTTCTCGGAACAAATCAAACACGTGGGTGGACTCGTGTGGTCTTGTGGCTTATGGCCACTTGTGTCCTGGTTCCAGACACCTGAAAGAAATCTCCGGTGGCTCGTGCAAGGTCAGTTGACATATTGACCAGCCCACCTCGAGCTTCCATAGTTTAACGGACCTTTTCGCGTCTACCACAGGAAGCTGTATCAAGGCTATCTGTGTCCCTGACGGGCTCTTCCGTAGCCGAACGCCTACGGTGACCACCTGCACCTCGCACTACTGCCGCAGTGCCGTGGCGAGATCTTCCGCGTCACTGATCTCATCTAGGTTCTACACCTTCACCTCCGCTGTAAGAGCCCTCACCTCGACACCCTCGTCAAGGACCTTTTCCGCCAGACTTTTGTAGGCGGCGCTCCTTGCGCTCCTTGTCGCGCTTGACCTCATTTCACCAGTATGAGTAATAATACTGCGCACGGCTGATTCTAGATCTATGACCTTGGCGTCGCCCCTCATCGTCTTCAAGAATTCTCACTACTTGGATTGTGCGGTCTTGATGGCAAGCACGTCGCCCTTCTCGCGCTTGGTATCTACCCTCCTATGTCTCTTAGGTTTGGTGTTCGTACGCTTCTGCATATCCAGTGGTTTCTTTTTTCTCTTCTTCCGCTCAACTATGGTCCAAGGGAGAACCCTCTCCCGGATCCGCCCTAAATTGTGGTTACTGAGGACATAACAATGGTCACAATCCCCCACCACCCTTCCCAGGTTTCCGGGGCACCTGGCTGGGGTCCGACTTACCGTTTGCCTCCAATCGCTTTTACGAATTCTTGGCAGTCGCATCCGCCGCACGCTTTGGGTCACCCGCAAAAGCGAAGGCCTCCGTTTGGATAGACTTCGGAAAATGCGTCTTCGTGGGTTTTGAAGCTACTGCAGTTTCCATGGAATTCATCGTGGAATCAGTGAAACAATTCATGGAGGAATCTCTGTAGGACAGAGGTTCCCAAACTTTTTGCTACCGCGGCGCCTTTTGAAATTTTCAAAATTTTCGAGGCGCACCAACAACTTTTTACAAAGAATTTTAATAATTTTAACTCCTTCAATTCAAAATTTCACATATAAATCGTAAGAAATGACATGCTTTTTTATAATTAAAAAAAAAAGAAATACTGCTTAAAGATTCTCAGAACTTAACACAAACTTTAGATTGCTGAAGAATTGCATTGCAAAACTTTGAAATTTAAAAAACAAGTACGTAGATTACCAAATTTATGGGAAAATAGATTGTATTCGGAACTAAAAAAACTCAACTCAACAACTCAAAAAAGGCAGTTTCAGAATCATGCATGAAATCGGCACATAAATTGTCGCAGATTTTTTTTATGATAAGGAGCTGAACCAGTCTAAAGGAGGAAATCTCAATCATAGAGACAAACTAACAAGTTATGATAGTGATGTAAGTAAAAATGTCGTCCCGAAACGTTTGTGACAGCACGAATACCTGGAGATTGACAGTAATTATATATGACAGTATTATGGAAAGAACTTCAAAACAGTTTCTTGAAATATCTACTTTGAATTGCAAGCTACATTGATAAAATCGAAAACTAAGCCGAATCATAAAAAGTCCAACAATTTGAGAGTCTTACAAAAAATTTCAAAATTCCAGAAATATAAAAATTTTGTAAAAATCGAAATGTTTTATGAAGGTTTTATAAATTCCGGAAAACATTCGTTGACTTTGGAATATTTACTATGTAATTGAAAATTTAGAAGAGAGAAAACCCCATTGAATGAGTTTCTTTTGAAGTCTTCCACAAAAAAGGCAAAACATTGGTATCGAATACAAAAAAGGGTTTGAGGTGACACTAGTTTTACAAAACAACACAAAAACAACTAAACATATATTTTGCCTTCAATATGTAATAAGAGTTTGTTCTTTGTGTTTTGGCCCAAGAGCCTGCGGCGCACCTGAGAGATGTTCACGGCGCACTAGGGCGCCGCGGCGCACAGTTTGGGAAGCACTGCTGTAGGAAATCCTGGAGGAGTCCCCTGAGGAACATCTAGACAAATTCCTGGTGGAATCCCTGGAGGAATTCCTGGAGGAAACCTTGAAGAACTCCCTGAAAGAATCCCTGGATGAGTCCTTGGAGAAATCTCTAGAGGCATTCTTGAAGAAATTTCTGGAGGAATTTCTAGATGAATTCTAGCAGAAATGTCAGGAGGAGTTCCTGGTAAAATTCCTAGAGGAATTTTTGGATGAATCCCTGGCGAAATTTTTGGAGAAATTCCAGAAGGAATTCCAAGAGAAGTTTTTGGAGGAATTCCTGAAGGAATCCCTGGATATATTTCTGAAGAAATCTCGTGAGAAATTCTTGGAGGAATTTCTGAAGGAATACCTGGAGAAATTCCTGGAGGAATCCCAGGATGAATTCTTGGAGAAATTCGTGGAGGAATCACCAGAGAAATGCCTGGATAAATGTTCGAAGAAATTCCTTGACAAAGTCCTGGAAGAATTCCTAGCGTAAAATCTGGAGGAATCCTTAGAAAAATTCCTGGAGGAAGCCGTGGAGGAATCCCTGAAGAAATTCGTGGAAAAATTCCTAAAGGAATTCCTGGAGAAATCCCTGAAACAATTCTTGGAAGAATCCTTAGGGGAGTCCCTGGAGGAATTCTTGGAGGAACATGGAGGAATCCCTAAAACAATTCTAGAAGGAATCTCTGGAGGAATTCCTGCAAGAATGCATGGAGAAATTCCTGGAGGAATTTCTGGAGGAGAGTCTAGAGGAATTCCTGGATAAATCTCCAGAAGTAACCCCTGAAGATATTCTTGAAGAAATCCCTGCAGGAATTCCCAGAGAAAACCCTGGAAGAACTCCTGGAGGAATCCTTGAAGGAATTTCTGGAGGAACCCCAGAAAGAATTCAAAAAAAAATAACTCTATAGGAATTCCTGAGGGTATTCCAGGAGGAGTTTTTGAAGAAATCCCAAAAAGTACTGACGAAATCGCATAAAGAATTCAGGTAGAAATTCTGAGAAGCGTTCATGGGCTGCAGTAGTTCCTGAAGAAACCCCAGAAGGAATCCCGGAAGCAATCCAAAGAGGAATTACTAAGGGAATCCTTAAACAAATCCTGGAGGAAATTCTGGATTATTTCCGGGAGTGAATCCCTGGAGGATTTCTTGAAGGAATTCCTTAGAAAATCCTAGGAGAGGTTTCTTAAAGAATTCCTGGAAGAATTTCTGTAGAAATCCCTGGAAAAAAAATCTGAATGAATTCATGTCAGGAGTTATTTCTGGATGAATTATTTAAGAAATCTTTTGATGGATTCTTTAAGGATTTTTTTTTGTACAAAATGATTAATTCTTGGATTCATTTTGAGTAATATCTGGTTAAATTTTCCGAGAGAATTCCTGGAAGAAATTCCTACAGAAATAGTTCGAATAATTCCAGATGGAATAATTGGAGCAAACTCTAGCAGAATTTTTGAGGAATACACGGAGAAATTCCTGAAAAAATCTTTGAAAGAATACCTGCAGAAATAACTGAAGGAATCCTTGAAGTAAAGCATCGGAACAAACTGCACTGGAGGAAGCTCTGAAGATATCCCAGGAAATTTCTCGGAGTAATGTCTGGTGAAATCTCTAGAGGAATACCCGAAGGAATCCATAGCGAAATCCTTGAAGAAGTTATGGAAAAAGTCCTGGAGGAATTTTTGGACCCCCTGGTCCACTCTAGCTACGCCCATGTGAACCTCTGAGATAACCAAACAAAAACTGTACAGAAATCGATGCTCCATTGCCTCTCAATGACAATGAAATAGTACGACGTGTACTAAATACTAAGTCGCCGTCCACAAATTACGTAATGCTCTAGGGAGAAGGGAGGAAGTGGAGACTGTATATATAGAGACATGCAAAGACGGCTTCTTTTGATTGTTGTTCTTCTTCTTCGCCAGACTTTGTTTTCATAATTTTGCTGGCGTGCTCGATAGGTAGCCGATTTGACAGTTCGATAGATAGATTAGGCACAGACAAACAGACGTAACACTCTTCAAAAGGGCTTGGCACATGCATTTAACGATCAATTTCAATTTCATTTGATTTGCGCGATTGTTACACCAGAGGCGCTAGTGTTCGATCGCTTTGACGTTTGCCAGTGTACACGTTGCTGAATGATGCAAACGAAAATTACAGGCAATTTGTGTAGTAGTGTGCGTGTCAGCAAAACGTCAAATCGAAATCCATCATGGCCGATAGTGTCGCGCGCGGTTGTACCAACAGGTGGCAGTGTGCTCATGAAAATGACACCGGACAAAAGTGTTTGATGAATTTCTTCTAAGAGTTACGTCTGTTTGTCTGTGGATTAGGATTGTTTAGGATGATTTAGGATGTTCATACATAACAAAAAAGAGGTGGGATGTAAAAAATGTCGATTTCAGCGTGACGTAATAAATGGATGCTGCCTAAGGCTACGGATATTGCCACACTAGATCTAAATACTGGTCACAGTGGCGCACCTGAACAGAAAAAAAAAACATATTCACGCCTGCCACACGATATACACATGCAAAATAATCATGGACAGAGGAAACTCTTAGGATAACTGTGGAAATGCTTATAGAACACTAAGTTGAAAAAACATGCTTTGTCCCAGTAGATAAGTTAAGCCAAAAAGATGATGTATGCTTCTTCTTCTTCTTTGTGCCTCTGCGTCCCCACTGAGACTTGGCCTGCCTCGCTTCAACTTAGTGTTCTTTGAGCACTTCCACAGTTATTAATTGGAGGGCTTTCTTTGCCTGCCATTGCATGAATTTGTATATTGTGAGGCTAGTGCAATGATACACTATGCCCAGGGAGTCGAGAAAATTTTCCCGACCGGAACGGGAATCGAACCCGCCGTCTCCGGATTGGCGATCCATAGCCTTAAACAGTAGGCTAACTGGAGACCCCTGATGTATGCTATAATACTCTAATAATTAGAGTCTAACTAAGAGAACTTTTTAATCCTATAAAACTTTTGAAGTAATAACCGAAGTAAACGCGTAGATCTTATCTTAGCCCTTATCAAACCGCGAACAACAAACACATTGCTCGATATAAACCATGGTATGCAGCGTGAGTCACAGCTTGCACATCAACGGTCAGTTGAGCACACCCGAAAAGGAAACACATAAAGCACCTTCTCCTTGCACAGGCAGGTATGAGAATGACCTCCATTCCACACATTTCAGTTGTACGATATTCCTTCATATTCACAACGATCACATCAAGAAAAGCTGTAATTAATCACATTTGTATCTCTTTCACCACATGGCCATGCAGATCCATCCGCTAGCCACAACAAATGTCTTCCCGGAACCTACGCAAATGGCCCTTTCGCGAACAGATTGCTTCACGGCGAACGGGGCACTGCACTGTGAAGACAAGGCCACTATCGGTCACTCCACCATTCTTCATCGTCATGTTCACTTTCGATCGAAAGTGAATCAACGTCAATCTTCAGAAGACACACACAATCCTATGTCACTCACCTAAAATAAAACTTATCTAAACAAGTCACCGATGATGATCTACAACAGTCAGTCTTTGTGTGTTCCCGCGAAACGGTGCAAAATGCCCAAGATTAGCGATTCCAACTTGGTCTTCTCCGGACGAGTCGCGAGCGAGGACTGAATGTGTAAGCAAGCCAAGGCGTTTTCCAACGACATTTACTCTACACTGCACTGGTTGCGCATTACCTACGCGTAGCGTAGTAGCGCGAGTCGAGTACTAAGCCACATTTGCTAGCTCACTACTTGTGAACGACGACGGTGGTTTATGACCAACGAGTTCGTAGTGGTGGTACGCTTGAACGTTTCTCCGACTTCGGAGAATGGAATGATTGGTATATCGAAGTTGAAGAAGTTGTCGCTTACATTCATTCAAGCGCCACTTGGACAATATGCCTCTATCTGGAAGACTTTTGCTGCCTGCTTGTGGTCTACAGAGGACTTCTTTTCGACCAATTTCGCACCAAATTGAGCTGGCAGTCAAAGGGAACCAACCACCCAAATTGAGTTGAAACGTTCACACAATTCCATATCCGAACGGTGAACGAGGTCATCCGGTGGTGCTTGGACCAGGGCTGGTAGAGGATCACTTAAATATTTGCAGATTCCTTCGACTTACGTTTTATATGATTTTGCTCGGTTTCTTTGGACCTTTCCCCTAAACCCCTTTCATTTATTTAGTATTACAGGTCGGACTCGATTATCCGGAGTCGGGTTTTGGTACTTCTCCAACATATATTGCGCATTGCGCGGTTATAAGTGCGACAATGAAGTGCGGAATCTCAAATAAAAGTGCGATTTTGCGTCAGATCGTTCCGGTGTCTTCACCGCACTTATTCATTAGCTCGTGATGAATAAGTACGGTGAAGACACCGGAACGATTTGATGCAATATCGCACTTTTATTTGAGATACCGCACTTTGTCGCAGTCCAGTTAGCAATGCAAAAAACTATACCTGGAGAACAGAATGCTCTATTAAGCTGAAATTTTGACATTTTGTCAAAACAACTTTGATTAGTGATCCGTCAAAATTTCAGCTTCTTACAGCATTTCGTTTATGTGATATTATGTTGGTAAGCGACGGAACCTGACTCCGGATAATCGAGTCCGACCTGTACATCAAATCTATATCTATCTATCTATATATATAAAAATGAGTTTGAAGTCCCTTTGAGGCAACAAAACTCACGAAGGGGTGAACAGATCAGGATGACTTATGCAGGGTTAGATTCGAATTCATGGTGGCTGTGTTTATATGCAGAAAAAGTTACGAAAATCACTTTAAAAAGTATGCAAATTGCAAAAATACTGATTTTTGATGAGCCGGGAACAAATTCAGCGTGATCAAAATTGAATCAATCTAGAGTGCGTTGCTGCGATGACCTCAACAGTTGTCAAACCACCGCAGCTTGTCAGAACAAAGTTTGCCGGGACAGCTAGTCTATATATATAAAAATGAGTTCAAAGTTTCTTTGAGGCAACAAAACTCACGAACGGGTGAACCGATCAGCATGACTCTTGCACGGTTCGATTCGTATTCATGGTGGCTGTGTTTATAAGTATTAAAAATTACGAAAACCATTCAAGAAGTATAAAGAATGTAAAAAATACTGATTTTTCATAAGCCGGGTACAAATTTGGCATGATTGAAATAAAATCAATCTAGAGTGCGTTGCTGCGATGTCCTCAACAGCTGTCAAACCACCACAGCTTGGCAAGACAAAGTTTGCCGGGACAGCTAGTCTATATATATAAAAATGTAGTGGCATACGTGGGACCGCGCATAACTTGCGAACGGAGGGTCCGATTTGGGTCGTCTTATTTTTGTTCTGTTAGTTTTCACCCAAGGAAGGTTTATGAGCCATAAAACATGGACAAATCGAGAGTTTTTGAAAATCCAATCTTCATACATTTTGAACGGGGACTTGGTCTTGGCGAGAAACTTGAAACGTAAAAAAACGCAGTAGGCAAGACAAAGTTTGCCGGGTTCAGCTAGTATATATATAAAAATGAGTTCGAAGTTCCTTTGAGGCAACAAAACTCAAGAACGAATAAACTGATCGACATGACTCTTGCACGGTTCGGTTCATATTCGTGGTGGCTGTGTTTATATGAACAAAAAGCTACGAAAATCATTTAAAAAAGCATGAAAATAGTGAAAATACTGATTTTCTTATGAGCCGGGAAGAAATTCAACGTGATCGAAATTAAATCAATCTAGAGTGCGTTGCTACGATGACCTCAACAGTTGTCAAACCGCTACAGCTTGGCAAGACAACGTTTGCCGGGACAGCTAGTTCAAGATAAAATTCTTCGACCTAGGCCGATCAATCCTCGGTCGCGCCCAATGCTCGCCAGGTCACGCTCCACCTGGTCCACCCATTGTGCTCTCTGCGCTCCACGCCTTCTTGTGCCAACCGGATCAGTTGCAAACATCAGCTTTGCCGGATTGTTGTCCGGCATTCTTGCAATATGCCCTGCCCATCGTATCCTTCCGGCTTTGGCCACCTTCTGGATGCTGGGTTCGCCGTTAAGTGTAGCGAGCTCGTGGTTCATCCTTCTCCGCCACACACCGTTCTCCTGCACACCGCCGAAGATCGTCCTTTGCACGCGGCTCTCGAAAACTCCGAGTGCTTGCAGGTCCTCCTCGAGCATGGTCCATGTCTTGTGCCCGTAGAGGACCACCGATCTTATTAGCGATTTGTACATGGTGCATTTGGTGGTTGGGTGAATCTTTTTCGACCGCAGTTTCTTCTGAAGCCCGTAATAGGCCCCACTTCCGCTGATGATGCGCCTCCGGATTTCACGGCTCACGTTGTTGTCAGCCGTCAGTAAGGATCCGAGGTACACGAATTCCTCCACCACCTCGAAAGTATCCCCGTCTATCGTTACATTACCACCCATACGGATCCGGTCGTGTTCGCTTCCGCCTACCAGCATGTACTTTGTTTTTGAAGCATTCACCTCCAGTCCGAACTTTGCTGCTTCGCGTTTCAGGCGGTTGTACAGCTTTACCACCGTTCCAAATGTTCTGGCGATAATGTCCATGTCGTCCGCAAAGCACACAAATTGACCGGATTTTGTGATAATCGTTCCCCGGCTATTGAGCCCGGCTCGTCGCATCACACCTTCCAGAGCGATGTCTAAGAGTAGGCATGAAAGTTCATCACCTTGTCGCAGTCCCCGGCGAGATTCAAATGAACTGGATAGTTCACCCGAAACTCTTACGCAATTTTGCACATCGTTCATCGTTGCTTTAATCAGTCTAGTCAGCTTCCCAGGGTCTCCAGTTAGCCTAGTGGTTAAGACTATGGATCGCCAATCCGGAGACGGCGGGTTCGATTCCCGTCCCAGTCGAGAAAATTTTCTCGATTCCCTGGGCATAGTGTGTCATTGTCCTTGCCTCACAATATACAAAGTCATGCAATGGCAAGCAAAGAAAGCCCTTCAATTAAAAAATGTGGAAGTGCTCAAAGAACACTAAGTGGAAGTGAGGCAGGCCAAGTTCCAGTGGGGACGTAGAGCCATGAAGAAGAAGAAGAAGCTTCCCAGGAAAGCCGTTTTCGTCCATGATTCTCCATAGCTCTGCGCGGTCGACACTGTCGTTCGTGTCGATCGACTTCAAGGCGATGAACAGGTGATTGGGCGTTGGGACCTCTGGTATTCACGGCATTTCTGGAGGATTTGCCTTACGGTAAAGATCTGGTCCATTGTCGACCTGCCGTCGATGAATCCGGCTTGAAAACTTCCCACGAACTCATTCGTTTTAGGTGACAGACGATGGAAGATGATCTGGGATAGCACTTTGTAGGCAGCATTCAAAATAGTGATCGCCCTGAAGTTCTCACATTCCAAATGGTCGCCTTTCTTGTGAATGGGGCACATTACCCCTTCCTTCCACTCCTCCGGTAGCTGTTCGGTTTCCCAGATCCTGACTATCAGCCGATGCAGACAGGTGGCCAACTTTTCTGGGCCCATCTTGATGAGTCCAGCTGCGATACCATCCTTACCAGCTGCTTTGTTGGTTTTGAGCTGGTGAATGCCATCCTTAACTTCCCTCAGCGTGGGAGTTGGTTCATTTCCGTCCTCCGCTGTACTGGCGTCGTCGTTTCCTCCGTTGCCGTGGTCTGCTTCCACCTTTCGATCACCTTACATCCGTCCTTCCGTCAAGAGGCCAACATCTTTATCCCTGCATATTTCGGCTCGCGGCACGAAGTCGTTGCGAGATGCGTTGAGCATCTGATAGAACTTCCGTGTTTCTTGGGAACGGTACAGCAGTTCCATTTCTTCACAATCCGCTTCTTCCAGGCGGCGCTTTTTCTCCCGAAAGAGGCGGGTCTGCTGTTTCCGCTTCTGTATGTAACGTTCCACGTTCTGTCGGGTCCCTTGCTGCAGCATTACCGCCCTCGCTGCGTTCTTCTCTTCCAAAACCGCTCTACAGTCTTCGTCGAACCGTTCGATTCCGTTCCACGTACCCGATAGTGCTCTCGGCTGCGTTGTTGATGGCTGCTTTCACTGTACTCCAGCAGTCCTCTAGAGGGGCCACATCGAGCACACCCTCGTCCAGCAACGCTGCCTCGAGATTCTGCGCGTATGCGGTGGCGACATCCGGTTGCTTCAGTCGCTCTAGACTAGATCGTACCGGGGCGGCCGTCGGTAATGTACATTGTTAACAACGGAGAGTTTTGGGCGCAGTTTAACCATCACCAGGTAGTGATCGGAGTCGATATTAGCGCCACGATAGGTCTTGACGTCGAGAATGTCGGAGAAGTGCCGTCCATCAATCAGAACGTGGTCGATTTGCGATTCCGTTTGTTGTGGTGATCTCCAGGTGTAACGATACGGGAGGCTGTGCTGGAAGAAGGTGCTACGAATGGCCATGTTCTTGGAGGCGGCGAAATCGATGAGGCGTAGGTCATTTTCGTTCGTCAGCTGGTGGGCGCTGAACTTTCCAATCGTCGGTCTGAATTCCTCCTCCTGGCCTGCCTGAGCGTTTAGATCCCCTATGATGATCTTGACGTCGTGGTTTGGGCAGCGGTCGTACTCGCGTTCGAGCTGCGCGTAAAATGCGTCTTTGTCATCATCAGTGCTTCCGGAGTGAGGGCTGTGCACGTTTATTATGCTAATGTTGAAGAATCGGTCCTTGATCCTCAACCTGCACATTCTTTCGTCGATCGGCCACCAACCGATCACGCGCCTCTGCATGTCGCCCATCACTATAAAAGCTGTTCCCAGCTCACGTGTGTTGCCGCAACTCTGGTAGATGGTATGATTACCTCTAAACGTTCGCACCATAGATCCTGTCCATCACACCTCCTGCAGCGCTACGATTCCGAACCCGCGGTCCTTCAGTATATGGGCGAGTATGCGGGTGCTCCCGATGAAGTTGAGAGATCTGCAGTTCCACGTACCGAGCTTCCAATCGCAAGTCCCTTTTCGTCGCAGTGGTCGTCGCCATTGGTATCGGTTCGCATTCTTCTCTTGTTGATTTTCCGGTGCTAGTCTTTTTTACGGCTGGCTCGCAGGGCCTGACACCATGTGCTTAAGTAGCAAGCTTTTCTCACACTTTTAATGGGCTTCGCACTATCCCAATCTTTTTCATGGTTGGTTTCCACCGTATGAACCGTTGCTCCTATTCGATGCCACGGCATTGCTGTGTTCTCTAATGCGGTCTTTGACCTTCCGACGAGTTTGGCCGATGTAAACCGCCGGGCAGCCCTTGCCGGGAATCTGATATATGCCAGACCACTCGTCAGATGGAATCTTGTCTTCAAGGTTGCAAAGCAGGTCATGCATAGTGTTCTTACTTTTGTGAATAATGTGTAATCCTCGTCGGTTGAGTGTAGTTTTTATGGGGTTTGTTATTTTGGGATAAGATGATTCCTTTTATTTCTCTTGTGCCCAGTTCCAGTTAAACTGTGGCGATGTGTTTTATGTTTGTGTTTACGAATTATTGTATCCACAGAAGACCATTCACTTCGGCTGCTGAATAAATTCGGCTTTTCTCTTCTTCGAATTTTTTTTTCGCCATGGGTACGTTAAACAACCGGTGCGCCATAGAGTGTAATACGGCTTGCTTGTGTGCACCGAAGTCTGATGTGATGTATCTATCAGTGGAGGTAGGCTTGCGGTAGTTCTAAAATTTCAATATGCTGTCATCATATCTGCTGATCAACAAATCGAGAAACGGGATCCTCCCGTCTACTTCCTTCTCTACCATGAAGTTTATTGTGCTGTGTTGGGAGTTTAACATGCTCAAAGTTTGATTCAAACACCGTTTTTTCAGATGGGGGAACATACCGTCGACGAAGCGCCATCAGATCCTGGGGAAGAACTTCTTCTTTTGAGTATCGTTCTCAAAATCGCTCACGAAGAGATCCGCTAGCAAAGGGGACAGCTTGCTACCCATACTGAGCCCAAAGGTGTGTCTGCAAACTCTGCCTCTAAAGATAAAAAAAATTCTGATTCATACACACCTGGGCTAGGGAGAGATACACTTAGATGCGGTTTTGTAAAGCTCGAATGCGTTACAAATGACGACGCAGGATTTGTAGGGCTTCATTGACGGATACGCTCGGGACAGTGCCGTTACATCGAGCGAGACCAAAATTTCTCCTCGTCCCAGCTTAAACTCTTCTAATTGCTTCACCAAATCCATTCCCCAGCTGCCATTTTTTGTGTGGGCGTACGGATGTTGGATTTCCGATAGGATTTTTATGGATCTTCGGTAAGCAATACAAAGACGCCACCTCGGGATTCGGGAGGTGTAGCTTCCTGTCGATCCTCTCTATTATCCATCTGATGAGCCTCTTTCTGCCGGGCATGGTTCACTTCCTCAATCATTTTGTTTAAAGGTTCTTTCGGCTTACCGTTTTTAACCCTAAAAGGGATACCTTCATGGCCTCAGTTTCGTCACCTCGCTGAGTGTGTTCCATCAAAGACGAGCTCTGAAAGGCGCCTGGGGTCCAATGGATCCCAGGTATCCCTTTTAGGGTTGAATTTGACTTCTTCGTACGGGCCACAACCAATTATAATTAATATGACACGAATGCCTCCTAAAGGTAAAGTGTCACTAATAAATAATAATAAATGACAACCAATTATGTCATAGTCATGCACATCGTAGTCCTCTCGACCCATTATCACCACAACGTTTTCCTTATCCGCATGGGAGTACATCACATCACGGGCTTTCAAGTTTTTGTAGAAGTTCTTCCACAGCTTTCTTCTAGACAGTTTTCCGACATTTCTTTTAGCTGTAGATTCCTTCGCGGGATTTTGCCTTTAGTTCTTCTAGGGATTTCTCTAATAAGCTTTCCTCCCAGTTTCTTACAGGATTTCTTTTTTTTAGTTTCTCGCGCTAAATTTCACCTTTTTGTAAAGGAAATTCTTTAGTAGTCCCAAGAGACATTTCAAAACTAATGGAAAAATCATGCCTTGAACTTGGAGCAACAAAGGATCTTCCATAATATCAAGACAATTTATCGTAGGAATTCAAAGAAGAGCTCTGAGAATAAGCGCGATAAAATCTGTAAAACAATCTCGGAAAGATCACTGCTAGTTATTCAGTAAACAACTACAAATAAAAACCTGAAATCTCTGAAATAAATCACGGAAAAATCTTCTTAAGAAATATCAGCAATAGCTTCTGCAGCAATCCCAGAAGGCACTCCAGAAAAAAAATCTTGGGAGAGAGTCCGGGGTACATGCAGAAAAATTGATCAATTCTAATGCAGATCCAATCAATATAACCGGTACCAGCCCTGTTGTCATCATCGTCGCTTGCTGCTGCTGGAAAGTCTCGACAGCGGACAGATAAAGGCCACGACTCGAATGTGATCGAGACGCCAAGCAGCAAAAAAGGGGTACATACAGCGTAAAAACATTACCCGTATATGGTCATCTTGGAATCCTCGACTCAGCATCAGTTGTAGCTGTTCGATACTCATCCGTAAGATATGAGGATACAGAAGTTTCCAACATTGTTAGCCTAACAGTTTTGTGATACATTTTTCGATGTTCTGATAAAACTCAGCATCGAACTGCAACTGAAACTTGCCGAAAGCAGTACAATTACGACCATCAGATTGCCACTAGCATTGGAGCCTCATTAACTCAAACATGGTCATCTCGAGAGCGAAGTTGTTTTGTCCAAAAATGGACAAACCTAGAGGAAACCGGTCGACAATTAATAGCAACTGCCTGTGTCCCCTTCAAGCCACAACCGTTGCATAATCCTATCAGTTGCAATTGATATTGCTATATGCTGAATGTTGCATATTGTTCATAACTAGATTGAGTTTAAATAAGGGCGAAAGTAACATGAGAGAGTTCTCTTCATCGACTCTCTCTTCTTCAAATTAAAGTGACAAGATGCAAGTATTGTTGAACTTTTTGGTCATAAATCGCTAGGTTGCGATGCAATCTAGCGTCTAAGTGTAAAAAAGTTCGATTGAATTTGCATCTTGTCACTTTAATTTGCAGATGAGAGAGTCGATGAAGAGAACTCTCTCATGTTACTTTCGCCCTTATTTAAACTCAATCATTATGATCAACTGAGTCAATTTTTTTAGGATACAGAACGTCTCCTCCACGCAAGTCCGGAAGTTGAACAAAAATAAACCCATGATGATGTGCACTTCCCTTTCGGTGGTTGTTCAACACTGTTTACTAAACTAGTCATTTTTATGTATTTCACTGTCTGCTAACCGCGATCGCGGTTACTAATCGCCACATAAATAGGTGTCTGCTGAACAATCATTCTTTCGAGAGACTCTGCCCCACATCGACCACAGTTCTGACGTCAGCCGAATGGAATTCAAGGGCCCCATCATCGCCCATTGACAAACATTGGCAGTGGCAGCGAAGAAAACATGACTTTTTGTTTGCGACGAAATCCACTCCGAAAACACTTTTAATCCCACAACTTTCACTACCACCGTGTAATTTCACTACTTTTCTGAGGAAATTCAGCTAAACTTACCGGAAAAGCGCTGGAAAACGGTGGAAATTTGGAGAAACAAAACGCACTTGAACACTGTTTTCTGACTCACACTCGTCGGGTTGGGATGCTTTCTTTTTGTTGGACGACGACGAAGACGACACACAAATGGGACACGGTGGAAGTGGAATGGCAGCTGACAGTTTGACAGTTCGAGATTTGAACTGAACTGAGGCAGTGTTGCCGAAGCTAATTCACAGAACCGCAAATGTTGACTTGAAATTCGATTTCCCCGAAAATGTATTTAACCAAAAATTATAAATATTGCGCGCAAACCCCAAAATTTTATTCCCACCTTTGGGTTTCCGCGCCGAAGACCCAGCACCAGATTCGACGACAAAGAGATTTGACAGCAGTCGCCGGACAGTTGGCAATTCTGATGGGAACGTTCAAAAATTACGTCCAACATTTGGGGGAGGGGGGGGGGTCTACAAAAGTGTGACACTACGTGTATTAGGTATAGGGAAAATGCGTGACAGAGGGGGGAGGGGGGGTCTAGAAATCCCAAAAATTGATGGACGTAATATTTGAATCTTCCCTACACGGTAAAAATTCTGCACGCTCGATGTAAGGGAAAATCCCTTAACTATTCAATGTCCTAATCAACATGATCAGAAATGCTTTTCCTTTGGGATCGCAATGCTGTCAGTGTTGATTTGAGGACCAAAACAAACCCACCGGAGAAATCAACTGAAAATCCCTTCGATTTGCACTACTGTAGAAAGCAATACGATCCAAAGTGAGGAGCTGTTGATTTGGTAATGACTGTCTTGGGCATAAAAGTAAATATAGATGACAGGTGGTAGAAAGTGCTTCGCTTCGATTCACACCTCTCTAACAGACGTGAAGTAGTGTAGTGGTAAAACAGTTGATCGGGACTCTGAAGGTACTGGTATCGATTCTGGCTGCAGCTGAACATTTTTTTTTTAATTCTAGTTTTGAAATCAAAACATTGTCAACAACGAATTGAAGTGATGTTCCATTAAAATTTAAGAGGCATAGGATGTTCTTTGTCAAATGATTTGTAATTGATAACAAACTGATTGAACAGTAGTGCGAATTCAAGTGCCAATCAGTTCATATCACAGTGCAGATTTTTTACCGTGTATTTGACGGCGGTCATCCGTTAGGGTTCATATATTACGTAACGCAAAATTTGCCAATTTCAGACCCCCTCCCTCCCCCACGTAACAACTTTTGTATGGAAAATTTTGAAATTTTGTATGAAGCGTAACGCAGCGCTGGACCCCCTCCCTCCCCCCTTAGCGTTACGTAATATTTGAACGAACCCTTAGCTGTGGGAGTGGATTGTTGTCATGCAAATAGAGCATTTCGCTGATAATGCATGTGTATTTTGTTATTGTTGACAGATTTTGTTTTCTGTGTTAGTGTTAAATATAGCAATTTGCTGTATCGCGTAAGCACAGACAAACAGACGTAACACTTGCGAAATTTCCATCGA
>NW_026916581.1:0-485 GCF_035046485.1 Aedes albopictus
CTCTCATGCCGTGATTTACGATCCCAGAAGAGATAGGTGGATCAGCCACCGATGCGATGTAAACTGATTGTCACCGGGTCTGATTGACGGATTACTCACTCATATTCGTCGTTGATTGGACTTACCTAGAAAAAAGAATAGAGAGAAGAAAAAAGCAGATTGAGTTTCAATGCTAAGAAGTTAACTAAATTGGTAACAATAATAAAGCTGTTTTCTCCGAGATTCATTTCTTTTACTTAACCCTAGCATACACATAGCGTCCTAATGTTAACCGATTCTCGTTAATTATTGGACGGGTTATACCATAGTAGATGAAATTTTATTTTATCTGTTACACCTATGCCAGATTTTTGTTTTTAAGTTTCGTGGAATGCCCTTGCAATCCCTGAGACCCCCAAAAATTCGCCCCTGACACCTTTTGGAACCCCCTGAAGTGCACCTGGAACTTTTCTGAAAGAACTTGAAGCCCTTTGGAACTTTCTTGA
>NW_026916581.1:985-2000 GCF_035046485.1 Aedes albopictus
CTTGTCTCATACAACTTTTTTTTACAATGGTCATTATCGCAAAATATTCTCGTTTCAATAGTTTCGGCAGAAATGTTATTGAACTTTTCAACACTGAGCAGATTTTTCACATAGAGTAAGGTGGGGCAAAAGTTCGACCCTAGTTGAAAATTCAATTATTTTCAAGAAATCGAAGCAGATAAAAATAAATAAATAGCGTGTGGTGATTCTACCATCCATGAGCTAAAATTTTGCTGAACAAAGTTACGCCAAATGTCTTTTCAATTTTGAGTTACAACACTTTTTGTATGTGTGTGTCTAATTCGAACTCTTGCCCCACCACTGGGGCAAAAGTTCGAATCTAGTGTTTGTGGTATTCCGCTATCCGTAGCACACTATTTCGACACTTTGGTAATTGGAATACCTAAAACCAATAAATATTTGATGTTGGAATTGGAATACACTTTAAAGTTCGGTCTAGATTTTACCCAAATCAGGGTTAAATTTACTTCACCAAAAATTAGTAGTTTTCCGCCAAATTCAGATAAAACAACATTTTTTTTCAACTTCGATCGAATTTTCTCACTAATTCCATCATTTTTAGAGATAATATGTACATTTTGCAGAATTTTAGGGTTTTACCTAAAGTTGCCACATGACTCGAACTCTTGCCCCACAATTCGAACTTTTGCCCCACTATGTGTAAAATATGATTTCCAAAACTTTTTTGAAAAAAGTTATACATGCTAAAGAATCTTAAAAATATACCTAGTTACGCCCCAAAATAAAATATCGAATTCGATTTCATTACAATTCCATTCCATGCGTTGGAAGGACCATCACATATTACAATTTTTTGATCAAAAACCAACATTTTGTCATAACTTTTCGAAATATTGATCAATTTTCATAATTTTTGGAAGAACTTTTTCAAAAAGGCATCGAACAACCTTGACACCCGAAAGATATCATTTGAATTAAGCTCAAAAACTTCAAAAGAAACTCTTGCCCCACTCGAACTTTTGCCCCACTTTAC
>NW_026916582.1:0-137 GCF_035046485.1 Aedes albopictus
TTTTACCATAACAGCACTGCTTGTATCATGATCGGTGCCACAAGGCGGCATGGATGGAAAGAAATGGTATGTATTGCCTCCACTAGCTGCTCCTCGTTCAAGTACATGTCATGCTGCAGCAATACCCCCGAGTTACA
>NW_026916582.1:160-2000 GCF_035046485.1 Aedes albopictus
TCGATGGCTTGACGCATGTAGATATCTTAGGTATTATTAGGTAGAAATTTGAGTTTTGGAATGCGCAATAAGGTTGTCTGCTGGAATTTGCTAGAATAAATCAATTGGCCTATCAAGGCAATAACCGACGAAATTGATGGCATGGATCAGTCGTATATCAAACTCAAATGCGTAATAACGTTTGTTTATTTGCTGTTATCGTAAATTTTGTTTATTGCAAACAATAAGTTTTGCAGCTCAATGGTGCAAACAAACCAATAAAACTGGTAAAAATATAACCGTCATTTCAAATTTTAATGCTCCATTCCATGGTGGTGGTATATGGTCTTATGGACGCAATGGAATTTGAACATTTAAAAATTAAGCAAATACCGATAAACGTATATGTAATTTCCAGAACATATCGAAAATGTTTAACAGTTACAGATTTTCTAAATTTGCACTTTCGAATATTTAAGACGCATAAAATGAACTACACTACCCGTCATAAGTACGGACTCACAAAAAGTATTGCAACCTAGATTACAACAATATTGCATCACCCTGACTCACTTCGATATCTCAAAAACCAGAGCACCTATAAAAATGCCGCCTTCAGAAAAGTTGTTGCTTTTGGGCTTCTGAATAACTTTGCTGAAGACAGCATCTTTGTAAGTCCTAAGGTTTTGGAGATACTGAGGTGAGTCAATGTGATGCAATATTGTTGCAATACTTTTTGTGAGTCCGTACTTATGACGGGTAGTGTATATCCACAACAGTAAAGGCTTGGGTATTCAGCATGATCATGCCGAGGGTTCGATTTCTGGTTGGTCCAGGAGCTTTTCATTAAGGAAATTTCCTTGACTTCCATGGGCATAGTATCTTCGTGCCTGCCACACGGTGTACACATGCAAAATGCTCTCAGTAAATAACTATGGAAGCGCTCATAGAACACTAAGCTGAGAATCAGGCTTTGTCTCAGTGGGGATATTACGCCCAGAAAATGAAGAATCTTTATCTTCTTCCATTGAGAAACAACTTGAACAATTATGCTGTTTACTATTAAACATAATTATTCTTTGACATATGTTAGCACATCATAAGCACAGGAGCTCCTTCTGGAATTCTTCCAGAAAATCCTTTTCTACGAAGTTCCCTACGAGTTTTACCTGGAATTCCTACAGGTATTCTTCAAGGTATTCGTACAGGAGTTCCTTCTGCAACTGTGATATTGAACAATTCCAGAAGCTTTTGTTACATTCTCTGTAGAATTTTGTTTTGTGTTTTTTTCATTTTTTTACTGTGCATTTTTCTAAATAATTTGTCCTGGGTATTTCCAGAAGAAATTTCCGGAATGAATCAATTTAGGCATCCTTAGGAATTTTCAGAAAACATTCAATAGAGTTATTCGGGATTGATTGTTTCCAAGTCCAGGATAACCAAGACCAACCTCTAATGATTTCATATACAGTGACCGGTACAAAACAAGATCCATCATAGAGTGATTACATTTTCTTATAAAAACTATATGCAAAATGACAAAATATAACTTTCAATAAATGCACTTCATCCAATTTACATTGTTTTAGCAATCTATGTGGTAAAACGTTTGTTTAAAGAATGCTGTGATTTCTGTTAAGATTGGGAAAGTAGCCTAAAATTTGGGTATGACAGGAAAAAAAAGATCCAGTAAGCATTAGCAAGTACCCTGGAAGAGGATACTAACGCATAAGCGTACCACAATGGGTTCAAACAGCGCCCTGAAAAGAGCACTGTAATAACGCATAAAGCGAAAGAGAGCCTATAGCTCTTTACCACAGCGGGTTAAGAACAGCAGAACGTCCTGAAGATTCAGGTCTCT
>NW_026916583.1:0-959 GCF_035046485.1 Aedes albopictus
CCATTAGGCCAAATGCCGGTTGGCCGAACTTAAGTGATCTACATCACTGTAAATAACAGCCTATGATTCAAAGAAAGTAAAATATTAACTGATTCAACGTCAGCCAATCCCTCAATGGTAAAACTAGGAAGTTCAAAGAAGGAAATATTTCTGATGGTCACATTGACAGCTAGAATGTTATCCAGAGTTTGCAACGCTTCAAAATTATTTTGATTAAAATTCGGCCAAACGACCCTGACGGCCAAATGGCATTCGGTCAAATGACGTTCAGCCAAACGATATTCGGCCAAACGGCATTCGGCCCAAATGGCCGGACACCTCCAGTTCCTATTCCTGTTTCCATCGATTTCTTGTTTTTATTCTGTTCCTGTTACTCTTCTTGTTTTAGTTCCTTTTCCTTTTCCTTTTCCTTTTTCCTTTTCCTTTTCCTTTTCCTTTTCCTTTTCCTTTTCCTTTTCCTTTTCCTTTTCCTTTTCCTTTTCTTTTTCCTTTTCCTTTTCCTTTTCCTTTTCTTTTCCTTTTCCTTTTCCTTTTCCTTTTCCTTTTCCTTTTCCTTTTCCTTTTCCTTTTCCTTTTCCTTTTCCTTTTCCTTTTCCTTTTCCTTTTCCTTTTCCTTTTCCTTTTCCTTTTCCTTTTCCTTTCCTTTTCCTTTTCCTTTTCCTTTTCCTTTTCCTTTTCCTTTTCCTTTTCCTTTTCCTTTTCCTTTTCCTTTTCCTTTTCCTTTTCCTTTTCCTTTTCCTTTTCTTTTCCTTTTCCTTTTCCTTTTCTTTTCCTTTTCCTTCCTATTCCAGGTCCTGTTCCAGTTCCTTTGTTAATATGATGTTCCTGTTCCTATTCCTGTTTCTGTTCCAGTTCCAGTTCCTTATCCTATAAAAGTTCTAGTACTTGCTCCAGTTACAGTTACAGTTGCTGATCCTGTTCCCTTAACAGTTCCAGTTCCTAATCCTGTTCCTGATCCA
>NW_026916583.1:1459-2000 GCF_035046485.1 Aedes albopictus
GCTAACTGACATTGTGTACGGTTTGGGTAAAAATGACCCTATACACAAGGAGAGTTAACCTAACTTTTCTGTTCTTTCCCCTTACTGAAAATCTATTGGAGTACCCCGTTTGCCCTCTATGCCCACACCATTAAATCTACTAATAAGGTTTTGCTCTCGGGGGTTTGAGATGGGTCAAGGAGTATCAGAGGAGCCTAAAAGGACTGGGTTCCATAGGCTTAAGGTGGTTTAAAGTAGTTTTAGGTGGATTCAGAGGGCATTCCAGAGAAGTTTCATGGGGTTCCAGGGGCGTTTCAAAGATACAGACAGGTTTTGGCCTACCCTGTGCTTGAGAGATTCCGAAAGCTCACTTGAAACGCCCATGGAATCTGATATTCTATGGCAGTGCTTAAAATGTCATAGCGACATATCTGGATTCATTCACCTGAAAAACTTGTGCAATTAGTCTAGTTCTACAAGAAAGTTACGGAAAAAAGCTGTAGGTAATGGAATTAAGATATTTTAAAATTACATTTTCAGCACTGTCCCTTGATAACCCCTG
>NW_026916584.1:0-847 GCF_035046485.1 Aedes albopictus
AATGGCTGGCAAAGAAAGCCCTTCAATTAATATCTGTGGAAGTGCTTAAAGAACACTAAGTTAAAGCGAGGCATGCCAAGTCCCAGTAGGGACGTCAAGCCATAAAGAAGAAGAACATTCACGTACCTTTTGAAAATGTGTGTAAAATCTATTAGAAATCAAAAACAAGTAAATAACAACTAAGCTTGAAAAATGAATAATACCTCTAATATAAAATGTTAACTCTCTGCAGGGATGCCAGATGATTTTTTGAAAAATCTGTATCATTTTTTTTTCAAAAATCTGTATCCCATACAAAATTTGAGAGAAAAATCTAAATCGAAATCTGTATGGATGCTCAAAAATCTGTATAATACAGATAAATTTGTATATATGGCATCCCTACTCTACTTCCCATGGTTGCTCTATCGCACTGAAGTGGCTGAAAAACAATCACTGCAAGTGAGCATGCACAATTATGAGTTACTTATTGTATTTTTAACGAGATTTTCAACTCGAAGCTAGTTCATCTCAGAACCCACGCTTTACTTCCCTTTTGAGGGAAGTACCCACGTTCTGTGAGTATGTCGGAAGTGGGATTCGATCCCAGGTCCTCGGCGTGATAGTCAAGTGTTCTAACAATCACGCCAGGTCCGCTCCATTCTATTCCATAAAATGGCGTAGAATCTGAGATTATCATCTTACTAACAACAGAGTAATGGTGGATATTTCCACGACCATCCCGTTCGCCCTTAACGGGAGTGTGGCATAATCCTACCGAAAGTATATGGACAGGAGAAGGCAATGTGAAAATATATAATGAAATAATGATGATAAATGAACAATAAACAGCGTCACGACGCTCTTG
>NW_026916584.1:1347-2000 GCF_035046485.1 Aedes albopictus
GGTTGTTTACATAGCTTGCTGCGATCAGGAAGCTAGGAATACGTTGTTCCGCTGTAGTTTCGCACCCAATCTTGGTATGTAGGGAGCTGACACAAACTTTTGGGGTTGGCCTGACGCAATGTGCTAAAGGTAAGGTGAAGAGATTGTTTTATGTAATACACAAGACTTTGATAGTGTTAGTGCGCTGTTTTTTTTTTACTTTACGTAGCAACCCGTATCATCCTAACAACGCTTGACGTCATAGGTCAGTTGTTGTGATTTTCAGAGCCCGCCGAAATTTTCTGCAGTCCCACTGCCCCTTCATTCTTCTGTTACCAGGGGTGATTTTCGTGTTGTTATTTGAACATAAACAGGGACAAGTTTTGCAGCGTAAGAAAAAAAAATGTAGGTTTATCTGAATTTTATAACATTTCTATATATTTTAGGCTATTACGCAGCTGGCCAATCGTTTCAAGCTACGATGAACGTTTATTATGTGCAGAATATTTGGATTAATAAAAAAAATGCGTTCGTGGTGGCGATAAAGCCTCGTTCAAAGACATGATGTCCTCCGACATCGCCATTCGGACGTGGAGAAATGAAAATTCTTGCGAATATTTGCGCTCTCGATCCTCCAGGTTTTTAATGTATTGAGCGGATGTATTGGGAGGTCT
>NW_026916585.1:0-793 GCF_035046485.1 Aedes albopictus
ACCAGGTGGAGCGTGACTTGACGAGCAATATCTTTCGGCCACACGACCTTTTTCCGACCAAACGATATATCGGCCTGATGACCTCTTCAACCTAACATTGTTTTCGGTCAAATGGCCCTTTCGACCTAATAACGTTTTCAGCCTAACAGTCAGTTGGCTTATTTAGATAATACTGTAAATATTTTGACGAAACTGCAATTGAAGAGCATGAACTCTATTTAAGTCAAAAACAGAATCCATTTACGTAATGAATCCATTTAAGTAATGGATCTATTTAAGTATCCCCGATTCATTACTTAAATGGAGGTTTGATTGTATCATATACGAAATATGGATGTTATAAACAATTGTTCTGAAAACAGTATGCTGCAATATTGTATAATTCTAGTAGATATTCACCTTTGAAACTGTCCTATAAGACGCAGGGACGATAAGGGCTAATTTCTGATCCATTTTCTTCCTAACGATGATATGTTTCGTGTAGTTAACTGTTAACAATGAGATCGTAGTTTACCCTCTTTACCAATTTTTCTTGGCACCGGGTAATCTATCCACAAGTATCTTTTCGAAATGTGATAATTAGTATATAACGATAGTTTGCAAATGATAGAACTGGATGTACATGCTTAGAACATGATACTAATTGGTTGATATGATATGATGATACTATGACTAAATAATGAGATTTAAGAAAGAACACAATCATTATAATTAGATGAATAATACTAAATTATTCATATCACTTTACAGTGATTGCTGAACCAGTGTATCCCAACCTTGTTCGAGCTATCAA
>NW_026916585.1:1293-2000 GCF_035046485.1 Aedes albopictus
TGATTCAAATACTGCTATTTAATTTCGTCCAACGTTTCGGTCGCATAGGACCTTCATCAGGGATTCTAAAATATTGCTTTTTTTATTTGATGATTTTTACATAAATAATTAAAATAACAGTTTTACCAATTATCACAGATTCTTCGTCCAATGTGTTCTGTTGAACAAAGGTTGTCCAGCGCTATGAATTTTCCCTCACAGCAGTTAACGGTTGGGATTCGGTAACTGTGGAAAACCCCTTCCGGAATTTTACCGCACTGGAATTTGACACCTCGCGCTTGATCGATAACCATTGCTTTCGGTGTTCATCATGTGTGTTCGTGCAATCGATCTTTGCTGCTGGTGTGCGTGTTCGGAATCATCTTGGAGTGTGTATTGATGTTAGTGTTGTGTCTAACAATTTTGTGCGAGTTTATTTGAATCATCTGTTTCTCGTTCATTGATGTTGATTGTTTTTCAACCAGTGGAGAACCCCGGCATATGCGACGTGGAGGTTGCCGGTGTCCGTCCGTTTGTTGACTGTATTGTGTGTGTTGTGGATGGGGCAGTGTAGGGGAATAAAGCCCAAAATGCCAAGATGGGGTAAAATGGCCCAACTCATAAAATAATTCCTGAATGGGACTTGATCATTACTATTGGTGAATGGTGTCAAGATATGCTTGCATCGAACATTCTTCTAGAAGCTAGGCCACGAAACCCACGAAAAA
>NW_026916586.1:0-1054 GCF_035046485.1 Aedes albopictus
GTGCAGGCTGTTTCGCCCGATTACCGGTCTGTACATTTCCTCCCTTCTTACCTGCGCGTTCATGTCGCCGACAACGATTTTCACGTCACGCGGCGAGCAACCATCGTATGTATGCTCTAACTGCGCGTAGAACGCTTCTTTCTCGTCATTAGGTCTCTGTTTTCGCACATAAGAGCGTCTGTGGTAGGAGTCGGAATCTGTCGGACACTGAACGATCATAATCGCGGTGATGATGAGCACTGATAAGGCAATGGATACATAATGTTCTGAACGCTACAACATTTATTTGACGGTACACCAGATACACTTATTCTTCTGTAATGACGACTGGATTTATTGAACTTAGCTTCACTGAATGTTTGAGTTTCTGACGGACTAGGACTGGGCACTGTACAACAAACTGGTTAACTTCTAAACGGTTATTACTGGTGAACGGTTATGCTGTTATCATATATAGGGTTACAACTGATATTGGCTGATAATGGCTAATTGTCCACAGGATAGTTTCTAAAGGCTATTATGGTAAGGTCAATCACCTTTTACTGTAAGATAATTGTGCATTGTGGTCGTTAGCGGGAAAGTACTACAAATACTATGAGATCGTGAGTGCAACTCAATGGAGTGCAATTGCGTTACGGATGCATTACAGTCTGGTTAATATAATCCGAACTTATCGTTTCTGACTACAAATATGCGTAAACAGTCTCCTTTCGTGTGGGCAGTGGACGTTGATGATGCTGTAGTTGAAGAAACGGCCCTTAACTCTTAACATGCACATTCTTGCGTTGATCGGCTGCCACTCGATCACACGTTGTCGCATCTTGCCCAACACTATAAATCCTGTTCCCAGTTCATTGGTGGTGCCACAGCTTTGGTAGAAGATAGCCGCTCGATGCCCGATTTTCCACACTTTCTGTCCAGTCCAACAAAGTTCCTGCAACGCCACGATGTCGAAGTTGCGGGGATGTAGTTCGTCGTAGATTATCCTGTCACATCCTGCGAAACCTAGTGACTTGCAATTCCATGTTCCAAGTTTCCAATCGTAGTCCTGATT
>NW_026916586.1:1077-2000 GCF_035046485.1 Aedes albopictus
GTATCCATTGTCACGGTGCTCCATTTACCGTTATTATAAAATAAAATATACCATCAAAACTTGAAACGCCATTCTCTTTATTTATCTATCCTACACCTCTGGACAAATTTTTAAAATCATCGTTGGGCGAATTTTTGAGTTACGCCCTTTTAAAGGGCCTAACCTCTGACAAATCGAGTTTTCTATAGAATAACACCACATCTCATAACAGAATCATGAATTAAAGGCATCAATAACAGAAATTATCATGAACAACATTGAAATTTGGTAGTATGCATCCATATGAATATCCGTGGACTGCATTTTGTATCAAAATTTTTCATTACGTCAATATACGGTAGAAGTTCTTAGGGCCTATAGAAAGCAAACATTACATTGGTGTAACAAATTCAATTAAAAGTATATTGTATTGTGATTCCATATGTCAATAGATGTTCATATTACTCTCCGTCAAGGTGATAGTATTTACATGCTCAGCACCATCATTTCAAAAGGACGTAACTGATCTTCAACACAATATCTTCTCCCACAGCAGATCGAATCTCATCTTTCCCAGGACACCAACAACCACTATGGGAAAGAACTGCATTTCCTCCGTAGTAATTGTACAATGCATCGGAGAGATAAAGGTTTGGTTTCGGCAAGCAGTTTCGCCATTTCAAAATGTTAGCACCGATATATGAAGAGCGTACACTCTCTATACAGCAAATCTACCTTAAAAACAATAGTCAAAATTTGTCAAAAATACTTGAGCAATCACAAATTAGACAAAAAGAAATATGTCTATGTGCCACATATCTTAAGTTATAAGAATAGAAATTCAAAATATCAAAAGGCCAAAAGACAAAAAGTCGGAACAGGCAACAAATATCAAACATAATATTCTGGATGAAAATTCTTTCTTCTTTTAAAATATGTAGGTA
>NW_026916587.1:0-1331 GCF_035046485.1 Aedes albopictus
GAGGAATTTCTGAAGGAATTATTGGAAGATTTTTTGAGGGAATTCCTGGAGGAACTCATGCACGAATCTTTGGAGAAATCCCTGAGGAATCTCTGTAGATTGCAATAAGGATTCCGATCAAAATGTTCTATCTAGGAGTTCTGACATTCTCCTAGCATCATTAATTGTCTAGGATCAAAATTCTTTCACAACGACAATATTTTTTTTTCTATAATTGATAATTCGAGATAATGACTTCATATTTAAGTTTCGTATTGCCTTGAAATCATTACCATCCGAAGCCTTCTCTAGAATCCCAATATGAAGTACTTGATGATGTTGGCACCACAACATGTTGAAACCCCTACTTGGGAATTCATATTGCGTGTAACACCATCATTCTATTTTGCACCATGGAAAGAGACGAACCAGCCAAGGGCTGAAAGTCTCTATAATAAAGATAAATCAATCAATCAATTTGCACCATGATCATACATATATTGCACCATTATTATAGTGCCCCTGCCCCCCCCCTAAGCAAGAACCCTGCGCACGCTAGTGTGGAAGTGCTCATAGAACACTAAGCTGAGAAGCAGGCTTTGTCCCAGTGAGGACGTTATGCCAAGAAGAGGAGAGGAAGAGGAGGATGGGAAAATGCGATATTTCCGGCCGACTGGATGCAAGGTGTCTTTGTAAAGGTACCCAAAAAGGGTGACCTGACTATTTGCGATAATTGGCGGGGCACCATGTTACTGTGTATCGTTCTCAAAGTCCTCTGCAAAGTGATCCTTAACCGGATACAGGAGAAGATTGACGCAACTCTCCGATAGCAGCAAGCAGGATTCCGTGCCGGACGATCTTGTGTGGACCATATTGTCACGCTCCGTATCATCTTGAAGCAAATCAATGAATTCCAAGAGTGGCGGAAACGAGATAGAGAAAGATGGAAGAGGGGGGAACTTGCCTCCTCTCTCATCCCGCTTTTTCTCGCGTATGTTTAGGAGAGTCAGTAGAGAAAAAGAAAAAGCAAGGCTCGGCACAAATTTCCCAAATGGAGGAGAACGTGCCTCTAGAGCCGACCTACTGAAGGCTCGGCTAATGATGAGTGCAATTTATACCAGTTCAGATCAATCACGGAGGAGCAACCATTGCCATGTACAGTCTGTCTAAGCTAGGCTAAGCTAAGAAAGGCAAAAAGTATTAACCGTAATATTGTAGCATCCCGAGTACTATAAAAAATAGTTGAATTTGCTCTGATAATTTATATTTTTCTTAACATTTCTATTCAAAGTTTTATCACTAAAATGTTTATGGCAAAACATCTGCATACTTCTTTTTTCTCCCCAACAGAA
>NW_026916587.1:1354-2000 GCF_035046485.1 Aedes albopictus
AAAGCAAAAGCATACCATTTTTTTTTTGTTAGAAGGAAAAAAACAGTATGGGCTTTGCATAGACCTAACAAAATCCCTGCCTATTTTGAGAAAAACAGATTACAAGTACGCAACAGTCAACACTAGTTTAAAAAAATTGCAGTAAGAATTTAATTCTTAACTATTGTGTTAATAATTTACGCCCTTTTAGATGTCGATACCAGTAGAGAAACTATCCTAAGTAAAAGTCGGTTGAAGTTGAAGTTGACGACCCACAGACAAAATATGTTTATATGAGAATTAATGTGAAGAAATGCACGCTATGTGCAAAGGGAAATATTATGAAAAGTGAATGATTTTAAACCGCACAGATTCTGAAACTAGAGGTCCAAAAATAAGGTTCTAAAGAATAAACTTTGAGGTACATTCACTTTTCATAATACTTCCCTTTGGTTTTGGACATAGCGTGAAATGTTCAAAATGTTCTCAACGCTGCAGTGCTATTGCGACATTTGCACCTATGTAGACTCGGCCGAAATTCATTATCATCATAGTCGAATTTCGCACACGACTTCGCAGCGGCTGGTATACACAAGTTCGGTTGAGTTCATGACAGGGGTGTCGGATGTACGACAGGTAAACAAAATAAGTTTGATTAGTGTGAAAT
>NW_026916588.1:0-727 GCF_035046485.1 Aedes albopictus
TGTTACTCGGAACTTTGTCGGAACTTTCAAGTTCATAGAATTTCAGTTCAGTAGCATTGTGTTTCAATGAAGATTAAATTCATTTCTTTTACAGAGAACAACTGTTTAAGCATACACGAATAAAACACAAATATGAATTTATCAAATCAATGAGTACCAGGCTTGAGCAAAAAAAATATTGCCACCCATCGGATTCGAATCGATAGTCGCTGCGTGAGAATCCTACGCTCTACCACAGTACTACAATTACGATTGAGTGAACAGCAGGTAAAGTCTGACTTGAATCGATTTTCTGTCGGCAGCTAGTTTTCACATTTGTACAGTACACTCAGCGAAGTAAACTTCCGAAATTCATCAAAATACCTTATGAAATTTAGCCATAACTGTAAAGTATGGATGCCATAAGAATACTTTATGAAAATTGAACATGCTTATTATGACCTAATTACATAAGATAAACTTATGAAAAGAGCAGAAAAATCACAAAATGATGCAGACTGGATTCGATCCATGAACGTCGAGATCACTGAGCTCGTGTCCAACCAACGCGGCTATCGACGCTTGAGAATACCGTGTTGCTAAATGTGTATAAAAACCAAACTGTGAGTCGATTCTGCGTCATAGACCGACCTTATGAATATCGTTCAAGCCGTTATGAATTGTTCAAAGGCCATTTCATAAGTTAGACCTTATGATAATCTTAGGTTTATTTGCCTGAGTGTAGTGA
>NW_026916588.1:1227-2000 GCF_035046485.1 Aedes albopictus
CCTTGTCCCATCAGGAGCCCTTGATCAGCTGGAAAAACACTCTGGTTACACTCAATCATCCCACAGGTGTCGAGGAAGCCATGGTTGAAGAGTTACATTTAAGCCGCGACTTCATTCGTGTAATGTGTTGGCTGATGTCCAAACACTATTTGTTAAATGTATATACAAAATAAACGAATGAGGTACTTAGATAGGGCCAATAAACATTTGAAAATTTAGTATAGAGCTTGCGGGCACTGAAATGCTGTTGATTGGCCTTTATGACGCTTACAACAGGGTTTGGTGGTTACCTGGGTAGGTACATCACATCCTTACTTCACCTATTTCTAAATTTGGCTGTTTGTAGGTCTCTAGGATTTTCAACAGAGGTTCCCCTTGGACCTAAATTAATATTTTCACCAAGTGGAATCATTGATTAGGAACATGCGATAGTATTCCTGAAAAAAAACCTCAGGCGGAATTCCTGGAAATAGGAAATTGGTTTCCTTATTGAGCATAGTGCTCTAGATTTTATCCTACTCAAAAGAAAGGATTGAAACGCTGTTTATTCTGTTTCTTATTTTTGCATTTTCTGTTGAAAGTGAGCACGTATGAAAACAAAAGAGAACTGAACGAATCGGAGCCGCATCGGAGCTTGACTTTGAATAGGATGAGTTTGGGAGCATGAGATTACTAATGGCTCTCTGACCCTAACATGATAAAACCTAGACGGAATCCCAGGCAGAATTTCTAAAACGATTACAGGAAGAATCCAAGGAAAAAATCTCAGGAGG
>NW_026916589.1:0-1007 GCF_035046485.1 Aedes albopictus
ACTCTTGACTGATGATAATCGTTGCATTGACTCGACGACGATGAAGTATCTAAGCTGATGGACGCTCCTTCTGGGTTGTTGACCCATCAGTTTCGGCCTAAAATATCCCTCTAGCTCTAGGAACCTATTAACGCTTCTGACGAGGAGACATCGAAGCCAACTATGCTCCTTGTTTCTTCAAACGTAAACAAGTATCATCTTTCCCATCCCTAAAAGGAACAAAAATCGGTAAACCGAGTGTTTAAATGTTTTAAATTCTGCATTTCATTTCATAGTTTGGAAAGCAGAAATTTTTCCACCTCTCCTGTGGCTGAACTGAGCCTAGCGAAGAGATATCGCATCCACAATGGAACGCGGCAAAGCAGGGAAAGTGGTGTAACCTCATCTTTATTGTATAACACGGATATAGTTTAATTTAATAAAATTTAATTTAATAAAGTTTTCACCAGGGTGAAAATTGTACCTACAACCTGGCGGGAAATGCCCAGAGAAGCAAAGCACAGAGAGGCATGTTTAATTTTGTCTCAACCCTCCTGGATCACGACAACGCACCGAGAAGCAGTCTATTCGGGGATCTGGTCTGGTGCAGTATTTGGGCTATACTTTCACTCTTTTCATCTCGGCGGTGGCTTTGAGGTGCTCATTTCCATTGGGCTCCTCAGTGTCGTACCTATGAAAGCGAAGGGTACAGATTAAATCCCTTTTTATCTCGGTAAAAATGTTAAAGTCGCTAGTCTGACTTTGGCATTGTAATGGCTCTAGGGCTGATAGTTGCTCTCTTCGTTCTGAAAGAGTTTCATTTGCAACTGTGAGTTTAACAATGAGTGGATAAATCCGATTAAATGGAACCTTAGGAATGAAATATCCCATTCAGAGTGTGATAATTATCTTGTTCAAAGCACATTTTTGCAGCAATCGTTTGTGTGTTTACGTTTAATTATCTCTGTAACACGTTCCTAAGCCTATTTCGAACACCCTATTTCTAAGAAGATTATCCCATTCAACAG
>NW_026916589.1:1507-2000 GCF_035046485.1 Aedes albopictus
TGAGTTCACTGAGTTTACTGTATCATGGGGCTGAATAAAAAAAGTTTTCGATTACACTACTCGACAAAATTTTACAAAATTTGGTGTTATGGGATGAGAATAAACATAACAGGGGTTTGGGACCCTAGAAGTGTCATAATGAAAGAATTTTGGAAAAATATTGGACCGGGCCTTAAAATTTTATATGGAAAACTTGGGGTGCTCAATTGATATGTGCATTAGAACGTGACGTACATATTTTTAGGCGTTTTCGGTATTTGGGTTAGTTTCGTTATTGTCTAACGCCTAGATATATGCACAGCGCGCTTTAATGCACATATCAATTGAACACCCCAAGTTCTCCATACAAACTTCGGTTTTAAACTGTTTTAAAATATTTTCCAAAAATTCTTTCACTATGACACTTCTAGGGTCCCAAACCCCTATTCTTTTTTTTCTCATCCCATAACAAAATTTAGTGTTGAACGGTGTTATTAAAGATTAGTGTATCCAT
>NW_026916590.1:0-770 GCF_035046485.1 Aedes albopictus
ACCCTACTAAACCTCCCTGAAACCTTCCAGGATCCCATAAAGCGCTACCATAATGAAACCCTCGTAACGTAACTGAAGATCCTCTGAAACACAGTGAAATGCCCTGAAATTGTATGAGATACCCTGCAACTACCCTAAGTGGCCGCCATCCATAAACCACGTGGTCATGTTGGAGGGGTGGGGAGGGGTGGTTCGGGCAAAGACCACGGTCCATACAATTTTTTTTTCTGTATCACCAGAAATCTGCTCAGGATTCCAACAGAATTCCAGCAGAATCCTGCGTAGGACTCCAACGGAATCCTGTTCAAGGCTCCAATAGAATCCTGCACAAGATTCCAACAGAATCCAGCTCAGGATGTCAAAAGAATCCTGCTCAAGATTTCAAATGTATCCTGCTTAGGACTCCAGCATAATCCTGCTCAGGATTACAACAGAATTCTGATCAGGTTTCCAACGGATTCTTACAGAATCCCCCTAGTAACCATTAGCACTTTATTTCGCCACTTTTGGCTCACAGGGCTATTAAGCGACCAATATAGAGGGCTCCTTAATAGCATTATATTCGCCTCCAGGTGAAAAATAGTGCCTTGTGGTTATTTGGGCCTGCTCAGGATTACAAAAAAAAAATCCAGCTCGGTATTGTCACTCTCACAGGACTTCTCACGAGAGTCGTGCTACAAGACTTAGCCTGACAGTCCAGCTTAAGGACTCCACATGAAAATCCTGCTTCATGACTACTTCAAAAGAGTCCTGTTTCAGGACTCCGCAGG
>NW_026916590.1:1270-2000 GCF_035046485.1 Aedes albopictus
CCCTGGCTGGGGTCCGACTTTCCTGCATTGTTGCGGACCTTCGGGGTAATAATACGCCTGGCCTTGGGGGCGCCGCCAGACCCGACGGCTGCCTCTCCCGCTTCTGCGAATGCTTGACGCACTTGTCAGGAGCATTCGCATCAGCCACCTTCTCTCTCGTTTGTCGGGTGAAGATCACTGCGTCCAGATTTTAGAACTATTGTGATATACCCTTTTGCTGTGAGGTACGCAAGTTATCTCAGTAACATATTTGTCACTGAGATACCTTGGTATCGACTGAACTCAAGACCATTTATTATTGATGAATAGAGATCTTGAGTTACAGTATGTGACTCCCCCATTCTGGCGAGACTAGCTTTATGAAGCCAACCACGTCCTTGGGAGATAAGATCCATATGTCAGCAGGCCCTAAAAAGGGCTTGCTGAGAACTTTGAACCTACGTTGAGTGAGTGCACTGCAATAGCAGAGGATGTGTTCTGATGTTTCCCTGTCCTCGTCACAGAAGCGGCAATTTGAGGTTTGGATTGCTCCGATCTTTTGTAGATGGTATCTGCAGGGGCAGTATCCAGTTATTAGACCGGTGTAGATGTTGAGACCTAATAGTTGTTGGGTTTTCTTGGGGTTTATCGTTACGAGCCTTTTGGATTGGCTTGTATGGGGAAGTGCATTCCAGTTTGATGTGATTTGAATGACCAAATATTTGTTCAGTTCCATTTTTACAGAGCAGTC
>NW_026916591.1:2500-194069 GCF_035046485.1 Aedes albopictus
TGGCAAAAGATTCCCATCTTGTTTCTCTTGTGTGTTTTTCGCTCGTGTGTGTTTGGGGTCATAATACTTGCTACGGTCGCTATCCTTCTAGCATAGCGTGGTAGCCGTATGGCATTCATGGTGTTCGAAAAAAATTCGAAAAAACATCCTCCCTCTTACGCCGTGTGGCGTTTAGCGTGTTCGACCTCGTGTTCGCCCTCGGTGGGAGTCGATCATGGTTGACCATGGCCGCGGCGTGTCAGTATGCTGTTTGCAACCTATTTGCGAACCCATCATCCGACACTACCTTCCTCCCTATAGGGTTTTACTGGCCAGCTTTGGACGTCGGCCCTGCTTGCTTGGCTAGCGCAAAAAACACCCGACCGCGCTACCGTCGAGTACGGCAGCGGGGTCGCGTCACTTGGCATCACCGTCGGTCACCACCGGACCGTGCCCGGGCCCCTCAGGGTAGGTCCGCACAGTCAGGGGACCCACCCACGCCACGCTAAGCCCAAATCATTTCCGGCCGAGAGGGACACCGACCGACCTCGCTGGCGTAGTGTACGGCAGCGAGCTCCCATGTCACCCATGGTGGTCGTCACCTAGTACCAGCCCCGACCGACACCAGCGGTCGGTGGCTATGGGAATGGGTCCGTGCACACCACTAGTGGGCCATGCATCGCTCTACTCACACCAAGTCCGTCGGTTGGTGGTAAAAAGTTACCTCGACCACACTGATGACCGACCTCGCTGACATAGTGTATGGCAGCGAGCTCCCATGTCACCCGTGGTGGTCGTCCCGTACTGGCGGCCCTGACCGACAACGTCGGTCGGTGGTTATGGCAATGGGTTCGTGCACACCACTAACAGGCTATGCATCGCTCCACTCAGACCAAGTCCGTCGGTTGGTGGTAAAAAGTTACCTCGACCGCAGTGACGACCGACCTCGCTGACGTAGTGTACGGCAGCGAGCTCATATAACACCCATCATTGTCGTCACCCAGAGGCAGCCCCGATCGACTCGAGCCGCTCGGTAGGTACGGGAATGGGTGTTTGGTCGTTCGGTGGTAAAGTGCTACCTCGACCGCAGTGACGACCGACCGCGCTGACGTAGTGTATGGCAGCGAGCTCCCATGTCACCCATGGTGGTCGTCATCTAGTGGCAGCCCCGACCGACACCAGTTAGTGCACACCACTAACAGGCTATGCATCACTCCACTAGCACCAAGTCCGTCGGTTGGTGGTAAGAAGTTACCTCGACCACACTGACGACCGACCTCGCTGACGTAGTGTATGGCAGCGAGCTCCCATGTCGCCCGTGGTGGTCGTCCCGTACTGGCCGCCCTGACCGACAACGTCGATCGGTGGCTATGGGAATGGGTCCGTGCACACCACTAGTGGGCCATGCATCGCTCCATTCGCACCAAGTCCGTCGGTTGGTGGTAAAAAGTTACCTCGACCGCAGTGACGACCGACCTCGCTGACGTAGTGTATGGCAGCGAGCTCCCATGTCACCCATGGTGGTCGTCATCTAGTGGCAGCCCCGACCGACACCAGTTAGTGCACACCACTAACAGGCTATGCATCACTCCACTAGCACCAAGTCCGTCGGTTGGTGGTAAGAAGTTACCTCGACCACACTGACGACCGACCTCGCTGACGTAGTGTATGGCAGCGAGCTCCCATGTCGCCCGTGGTGGTCGTCCCGTACTGGCCGCCCTGACCGACAACGTCGATCGGTGGCTATGGGAATAGGTCCGTGCACACCACTAGTGGGCCATGCATCGCTCCATTCGCACCAAGTCCGTCGGTTGGTGGTAAAAAGTTACCTCGACCGCAGTGACGACCGACCTCGCTGACGTAGTGTACGGCAGCGACCTCATATAACACCCATCATTGTCGTCACCTAGTGGCAGCCCCGACCGACACCAGCGGTCGGTGGGTATGGGAATGGGTCCGTGCACACCACTAACAGGCTATGCATCGCTCCACTCACACCAAGTCCGTCGGTTGGTGGTAAAAAGTTACCTCGACCACACTGACGACCGACCTCGCTGACGTAGTGTATGGCAGTGAGCTCCCATGTCACCCATGGTGGTCGGCTTGAGATTGCTCTAGATTCCATATGATGCGCAATGTAACCTGAATGTATTTTCGGGTGATTTGGCGCTTCCTAAGCATAGCTCAGGCTTAGAAAAACACCAAATTCGATGTGATGTGCAATGTAACCTGAATGTATTTTCAGGTGATTTTGCGCTTCCTAAGCTTAGCTCAGGCTTAGGATTGCTCTAGATTCCATATGATGCGCAATATAACCTGAATGTATTTTCGGGTGTTTTTGCGCATCATATGGAATCTAGAGAAATTCTTAGCCTGAGCTAAGCTTAGGAAGCGCAAAATCACCCGAAAATGCATTCGCATCATATGGAATCTGAGCTAAGCTCAGGAAGCGCAAAATCACCCGAAAATGCATTCGCATCATATGGAATCTGAGCTAAGCTCAGGAAGCGCAAAATCACCCGAAAATGCATTCAGGTTACATTGCGCATCATATGGAATCTGGTGTTTTACTTAGCCTGAGCTATGCTTAGGAAGCGCAAATTCACCCGAAAATACATTCAGGTTATATTGCGCATCATATGGAATTTGGTGCATTCCTAAGCCTGAGCTAAGCTTAGGAAGCGCAAAATCACCTGAAAATACATTCAGGTTATATTGCACATCATATCGAATTTGGTGTTTTCCTAAGCCTGAGCTATGCTTAGGAAGCGCGAAATCACCCGAAAATACATTCCAGTTACAATTGCGCATCATATGGAATCTGGTGTTTTCCTAAGCATGAGCTAAGCTTAGCAAGCGCAAAACCACCCGAAAATGCATTCAGGTTACATTGCGCATCATATGGAATCTGGTGTTTTACTTAGCCTGAGCTATGCATAGGAAGCGCAAATTCACCCGAAGATACATTCAGGTTATATTGCGCAACATATGGAATCTAGAGCAATCCTAAGCCTGAGTTAAGCTTAGGAAGCGCAAAATCATTTGAAAATACATTCAGGTTACATTGCACATCATATCGAATTTGGTGTTTTCCTAAGCCTGAGCTATGCTTAGGAAGCGCGAAATCACCCGAAAATACATTCCAGTTACAATTGCGCATCATATGGAATCTAGATTCAATATGAAGCGCAATGTATTCTGAATGCATTTTCGGATGATTTTGCGCTTCCTAAGTTTAGCTCAGGCTCTAGATTCCATATGATGCGCAATGTAACCTGAATACATTTTCGGGTGATTTTGCGCTTCCTAAACTTAGCTCAGGCTCAGGAAAACACCAGATTCCATATGATGCGCAATGTAACCTGAATGCATTTTCGGGTGATTTTGCGCTTCCTGAGCTTAGCTGAGGCTAAGAATTGCGCTAGATTCCATATGCTGCGCAATATAACCTGAATGCATTTTCGGGTGATTTTGCGCTTCCTGAGCTTAGCTCAGGCTAAGAATTGCTCTAGATTCCATATGCATATGCGCAATGTAACCTGAATGCATTTTCGGGTGATTTTGCGCTTTCTAAGCTTAGCTCAGGCTTAGGAAAACACCAAATTCGATATGATGTTCGATGTAACCTGAATGTATTTTCAGGTGAATTTGCGCTTCCTAAGCTTAGCTCAGACTTAGGATTGCTCTAGATTCCATATGATGCGCAATATAACCTGAATGTATTTTCGGGTGATTTTGCGCTTCCTGAGCATAGCTCAGGCTTAGGATTGCTCTAGATTCCATATGATGCGCAATATAACCTGAATGTATTTTCGGGTGATTTTACGCACCATATGGAATCTAGAAAAAATCTTAGCCTGAGCTAAGCTCAGGAAGCGCAAAATCACCCGAAAATGCATTCGCATCATATGGAATCTGAGCTAAGCTCAGGAAGCGCAAAATCACCCAAAAATGCATTCAGGTTACATTGCGCATCATATGGAATCTGGTGTTTTACTTAGCCTGAGCTATGCTTAGGAAGCGCAAATTCACCCGAAAATACATTCAGGTTATATTGCGCATCATATGGAATTTGGTGTTTTCCTAAGCCTGAGCTAAGCTTAGGAAGCGCGAAATCACCCGAAAATACATTCAGGTTACATTGCACATCATATCGAATTTGGTGTTTTCCTAAGCCTGAGCTATGCTTAGGAAGCGCGAAATCACCCGAAAATACATTCCAGTTACAATTGCGCATCATATGGAATCTAGATTCAATATGATGCGTAATGTATTCTGAATGCATTTTCGGATGATTTTGCGCTTCCTATGTTTGGCTCAGGCTAAGAATTGCTCTAGATTCCATATGATGCGCAATGTAACCTGAATGCATTTTCGGGTGATTTTGCGCTTCCTGAGCTTAGCTGAGTCTTAGAATTGCTCTAGATTCCATATCATATGATGAGCTAAGCTTAGGAAGCGCAAAATCACCCGAAAATGCATTCGCATCATATGGAATCTGAGCTAAGCTCAGGAAGCGCAAAATCACCCGAAAATGCATTCAGGTTACATTGCGCATCATATGGAATATGGTGTTTTACTTAGCCTGAGCTATGCATAGGAAGCGCAAATTCACCCGAAAATACATTCAGGTTATATTGCGCAACATATGGAATCTAGAGCAATCCTAAGCCTGAGCTAAGCTTAGGAAGCGCGAAATCACCCGAAAATACATTCAGGTTACATTGCACATCATATCGAATTTGGTGTTTTCCTAAGCCTGAGCTATGCTTAGGAAGCGCGAAATCACCCGAAAATGCATTCCAGTTACAATTGCGCATCATATGTGGAATCTAGATTCAATATGATGCGCAATGTATTCTGAATGCATTTTCGGATGATTTTGCGCTTCCTAAGTTTAGCTCAGGCTAAGAATTGCTCTAGATTCCATATGATGCGCAATGTAACCTGAATGCATTTTCGGGTGATTTTGCGCTTCCTAAGCTTAGCTCAGGCTCAGGAAAACACCAGATTCCATATGATGCGCAATGTAACCTGAATGCATTTTCGGGTAATTTTGCGATTCCTGAGCTTAGCTGAGGCTAAGAATTGCTCTAGATTCCATATGATGCGCAATATAACCTGAATGCATTTTCGGGTGATTTTGCGCTTCCTGAGCTTAGCTCAGGCTAAGAATTGCTCTAGATTCCATATGATGCGCAATGTAACCTGAATGCATTTTCGGGTGATTTTGCGCTTCCTAAGCTTAGCTCAGGCTCAGGAAAACACCAGATTCCATATGATGCGCAATGTAACCTGAATGCATTTTCGGGTAATTTTGCGATTCCTGAGCTTAGCTGAGGCTAAGAATTGCTCTAGATTCCATATGATGCGCAATATAACCTGAATGCATTTTCGGGTGATTTTGCGCTTCCTGAGCTTAGCTCAGGCTAAGAATTGCTCTAGATTCCATATGATGCGCAATGTAAACTGAATGCATTTTCGGGTGATTTTGCGCTTCCTAAGCTTAGCTCAGGCTTAGGAAAACACCAAATTCGATATGATGTGCAATGTAACCTGAATGTATTTTCAGGTGATTTTGCGCTTCCTAAGCTAAGCTCAGGCTTGAGATTGCTCTAGATTCCATATGATGCGCAATGTAACCTGAATGTATTTTCGGGTGATTTGGCGCTTCCTAAGCATAGCTCAGGCTTAGAAAAACACCAAATTCGATATGATGTGCAATGTAACCTGAATGTATTTTCAGGTGATTTTGCGCTTCCTAAGCTTAGCTCAGGCTTAGGATTGCTCTAGATTCCATATGATGCGCAATATAACCTGAATGTATTTTCGGGTGTTTTTGCGCATCATATGGAATCTAGAGAAATTCTTAGCCTGAGCTAAGCTTAGGAAGCGCAAAATCACCCGAAAATGCATTCGCATCATATGGAATCTGAGCTAAGCTCAGGAAGCGCAAAATCACCCGAAAATGCATTCGCATCATATGGAATCTGAGCTAAGCTCAGGAAGCGCAAAATCACCCGAAAATGCATTCAGGTTACATTGCGCATCATATGGAATCTGGTGTTTTACTTAGCCAGAGCTATGCTTAGGAAGCGCAAATTCACCCGAAAATGCATTCAGGTTATATTGCGCATCATATGGAATTTGGTGCATTCCTAAGCCTGAGCTAAGCTTAGGAAGCGCAAAATCACCTGAAAATACATTCAGGTTACATTGCACATCATATCGAATTTGGTGTTTTCCTAAGCCTGAGCTATGCTTAGGAAGCGCGAAATCACCCGAAAATACATTCCAGTTACAATTGCGCATCATATGGAATCTGGTGTTTTCCTAAGCATGAGCTAAGCTTAGCAAGCGCAAAATCACCCGAAAATGCATTCAGGTTACATTGCGCATCATATGGAATCTGGTGTTTTACTTAGCCTGAGCTATGCATAGGAAGCGCAAATTCACCCGAAGATACATTCAGGTTATATTGCGCAACATATGGAATCTAGAGCAATCCTAAGCCTGAGTTAAGCTTAGGAAGCGCAAAATCATTTGAAAATACATTCAGGTTACATTGCACATCATATCGAATTTGGTGTTTTCCTAAGCCTGAGCTATGCTTAGGAAGCGCGAAATCACCCGAAAATACATTCCAGTTACAATTGCGCATCATATGGAATCTAGATTCAATATGAAGCGCAATGTATTCGGAATGCATTTTCGGATGATTTTGCGCTTCCTAAGTTTAGCTCAGGCTCTAGATTCCATATGATGCGCAATGTAACCTGAATACATTTTCGGGTGATTTTGCGCTTCCTAAACTTAGCTCAGGCTCAGGAAAACACCAGATTCCATATGATGCGCAATGTAACCTGAATGCATTTTCGGGTGATTTTGCGCTTCCTGAGCTTAGCTGAGGCTAAGAATTGCGCTAGATTCCATATGATGCGCAATATAACCTGAATGCATTTTCGGGTGATTTTGCGCTTCCTGAGCTTAGCTCAGGCTAAGAATTGCTCTAGATTCCATATGCATATGCGCAATGTAATCTGAATGCATTTTCGGGTGATTTTGCGCTTCCTGAGCTTAGCTCAGGCTTAGGAAAACACCAAATTCGATATGATGTTCGATGTAACCTGAATGTATTTTCAGGTGAATTTGCGCTTCCTAAGCTTAGCTCAGGCTTAGGATTGCTCTAGATTCCATATGATGCGCAATATAACCTGAATGTATTTTCGGGTGATCTTGCGCTTCCTGAGCATAGCTCAGGCTAAGTAAAACACCAGATTCCATATGATGCGCAATGTAACCTGAATGCATTTTCGGGTGATTTTGCGCTTCCTGAGCTTAGCTCAGATTCCATATGATGCGAATGCATTTTCGGGTGATTTTGCGCTTCCTGAGCTTAGCTCAGATTCCATATGATGCGAATGCATTTTCGGGTGATTTTGCGCTTCCTGAGCTTAGCTCAGGCTAAGAATTTTTCTAGATTCCATATGGTGCGTAAAATCACCCGAAAATACATTCAGGTTATATTGCGCATCATATGGAATCTAGAGCAATCCTAAGCCTGAGCTATGCTCAGGAAGCGCAAGATCACCCGAAAATACATTCAGGTTATATTGCGCATCATATGGAATCTAGAGCAATCCTAAGCCTGAGCTAAGCTTAGGAAGCGCGAAATCACCCGAAAATACATTCAGGTTACATTGCACATCATATCGAATTTGGTGTTTTCCTAAGCCTGAGCTATGCTTAGGAAGCGCGAAATCACCCGAAAATGCATTCCAGTTACAATTGCGCATCATATGTGGAATCTAGATTCAATATGATGCGCAATGTATTCTGAATGCATTTTCGGATGATTTTGCGCTTCCTAAGTTTAGCTCAGGCTAAGAATTGCTCTAGATTCCATATGATGCGCAATGTAACCTGAATGCATTTTCGGGTGATTTTGCGCTTCCTAAGCTTAGCTCAGGCTCAGGAAAACACCAGATTCCATATGATGCGCAATGTAACCTGAATGCATTTTCGGGTAATTTTGCGATTCCTGAGCTTAGCTGAGGCTAAGAATTGCTCTAGATTCCATATGATGCGCAATGTATTCTGAATGCATTTTCGGATGATTTTGCGCTTCCTGAGCTTAGCTCAGGCTAAGAATTGCTCTAGATTCCATATGATGCGCAATGTAAACTGAATGCATTTTCGGGTGATTTTGCGCTTCCTAAGCTTAGCTCAGGCTTAGGAAGCGCAATGTAACCTGAATGCATTTTCGGGTGATTTTGCGCTTTCTAAGCTTAGCTCAGGCTTAGGAAAACACCAAATTCGATATGATGTTCGATGTAACCTGAATGTATTTTCAGGTGAATTTGCGCTTCCTAAGCTTAGCTCAGGCTTAGGATTGCTCTAGATTCCATATGATGCGCAATATAACCTGAATGTATTTTCGGGTGATTTTGCGCTTCCTGAGCATAGCTCAGGCTTAGGATTGCTCTAGATTCCATATGATGCGCAATATAACCTGAATGTATTTTCGGGTGATTTTACGCACCATATGGAATCTAGAAAAATTCTTAGCCTGAGCTAAGCTCAGGAAGCGCAAAATCACCCGAAAATGCATTCGCATCATATGGAATCTGAGCTAAGCTCAGGAAGCGCAAAATCACCCAAAAATGCATTCAGGTTACATTGCGCATCATATGGAATCTGGTGTTTTACTTAGCCTGAGCTATGCTTAGGAAGCGCAAATTCACCCGAAAATACATTCAGGTTATATTGCGCATCATATGGAATTTGGTGTTTTCCTAAGCCTGAGCTAAGCTTAGGAAGCGCGAAATCACCCGAAAATACATTCAGGTTACATTGCACATCATATCGAATTTGGTGTTTTCCTAAGCCTGAGCTATGCTTAGGAAGCGCGAAATCACCCGAAAATACATTCCAGTTACAATTGCGCATCATATGGAATCTAGATTCAATATGAAGCGCAATGTATTCTGAATGCATTTTCGGATGATTTTGCGCTTCCTAAGTTTAGCTCAGGCTCTAGATTCCATATGATGCGCAATGTAACCTGAATACATTTTCGGGTGATTTTGCGCTTCCTAAACTTAGCTCAGGCTCAGGAAAACACCAGATTCCATATGATGCGCAATGTAACCTGAATGCATTTTCGGGTGATTTTGCGCTTCCTGAGCTTAGCTGAGGCTAAGAATTGCGCTAGATTCCATATGCTGCGCAATATAACCTGAATGCATTTTCGGGTGATTTTGCGCTTCCTGAGCTTAGCTCAGGCTAAGAATTGCTCTAGATTCCATATGCATATGCGCAATGTAACCTGAATGCATTTTCGGGTGATTTTGCGCTTTCTAAGCTTAGCTCAGGCTTAGGAAAACACCAAATTCGATATGATGTTCGATGTAACCTGAATGTATTTTCAGGTGAATTTGCGCTTCCTAAGCTTAGCTCAGGCTTAGGATTGCTCTAGATTCCATATGATGCGCAATATAACCTGAATGTATTTTCGGGTGATTTTGCGCTTCCTGAGCATAGCTCAGGCTTAGGATTGCTCTAGATTCCATATGATGCGCAATATAACCTGAATGTATTTTCGGGTGATTTTACGCACCATATGGAATCTAGAAAAATTCTTAGCCTGAGCTAAGCTCAGGAAGCGCAAAATCACCCGAAAATGCATTCGCATCATATGGAATCTGAGCTAAGCTCAGGAAGCGCAAAATCACCCAAAAATGCATTCAGGTTACATTGCGCATCATATGGAATCTGGTGTTTTACTTAGCCTGAGCTATGCTTAGGAAGCGCAAATTCACCCGAAAATACATTCAGGTTATATTGCGCATCATATGGAATTTGGTGTTTTCCTAAGCCTGAGCTATGCTTAGGAAGCGCGAAATCACCCGAAAATGCATTCCAGTTACAATTGCGCATCATATGTGGAATCTAGATTCAATATGATGCGCAATGTATTCTGAATGCATTTTCGGATGATTTTGCGCTTCCTAACTTTAGCTCAGGCTAAGAATTGCTCTAGATTCCATATGATGCGCAATGTAACCTGAATGCATTTTCGGGTGATTTTGCGCTTCCTTAGCTTAGCTCAGGCTCAGGAAAACACCAGATTCCATATGATGCGCAATGTAACCTGAATGCATTTTCGGGTAATTTTGCGATTCCTGAGCTTAGCTGAGGCTAAGAATTGCTCTAGATTCCATATGATGCGCAATATAACCTGAATGCATTTTCGGGTGATTTTGCGCTTCCTGAGCTTAGCTCAGGCTAAGAATTGCTCTAGATTCCATATGATGCGCAATGTAAACTGAATGCATTTTCGGGTGATTTTTCGCTTCCTAAGCTTAGCTCAGGCTTAGGAAAACACCAAATTCGATATGATGTGCAATGTAACCTGAATGTATTTTCAGGTGATTTTGCGCTTCCTAAGCTAAGCTCAGGCTTGAGATTGCTCTAGATTCCATATGATGCGCAATGTAACCTGAATGTATTTTCGGGTGATTTGGCGCTTCCTAAGCATAGCTCAGGCTTAGAAAAACACCAAATTCGATATGATGTGCAATGTAACCTGAATGTATTTTCAGGTGATTTTGCGCTTCCTAAGCTTAGCTCAGGCTTAGGATTGCTCTAGATTCCATATGATGCGCAATATAACCTGAATGTATTTTCGGGTGTTTTTGCGCATCATATGGAATCTAGAGAAATTCTTAGCCTGAGCTAAGCTTAGGAAGCGCAAAATCACCCGAAAATGCATTCGCATCATATGGAATCTGAGCTAAGCTCAGGTAGCGCAAAATCACCCGAAAATGCATTCGCATCATATGGAATCTGAGCTAAGCTCAGGAAGCGCAAAATCACCCGAAAATGCATTCAGGTTACATTGCGCATCATATGGAATCTGGTGTTTTACTTAGCCTGAGCTATGCTTAGGAAGCGCAAATTCACCCGAAAATACATTCAGGTTATATTGCGCATCATATGGAATTTGGTGCATTCCTAAGCCTGAGCTAAGCTTAGGAAGCGCAAAATCACCTGAAAATACATTCAGGTTACATTGCACATCATATCGAATTTAGTGTTTTCCTAAGCCTGAGCTATGCTTAGGAAGCGCGAAATCACCCGAAAATACATTCCAGTTACAATTGCGCATCATATGGAATCTGGTGTTTTCCTAAGCATGAGCTAAGCTTAGCAAGCGCAAAATCACCCGAAAATGCATTCAGGTTACATTGCGCATCATATGGAATCTGGTGTTTTACTTAGCCTGAGCTATGCATAGGAAGCGCAAATTCACCCGAAGATACATTCAGGTTATATTGCGCAACATATGGAATCTAGAGCAATCCTAAGCCTGAGTTAAGCTTAGGAAGCGCAAAATCATTTGAAAATACATTCAGGTTACATTGCACATCATATCGAATTTGGTGTTTTCCTAAGCCTGAGCTATGCTTAGGAAGCGCGAAATCACCCGAAAATACATTCCAGTTACAATTGCGCATCATATGGAATCTAGATTCAATATGAAGCGCAATGTATTCTGAATGCATTTTCGGATGATTTTGCGCTTCCTAAGTTTAGCTCTGGCTCTAGATTCCATATGATGCGCAATGTAACCTGAATACATTTTCGGGTGATTTTGCGCTTCCTAAACTTAGTTCAGGCTCAGAAAAACACCAGATTCCATATGATGCGCAATGTAACCTGAATGCATTTTCGGGTGATTTTGCGCTTCCTGAGCTTAGCTGAGGCTAAGAATTGCGCTAGATTCCATATGATGCGCAATATAACCTGAATGCATTTTCGGGTGATTTTGCGCTTCCTGAGCTTAGCTCAGGCTAAGAATTGCTCTAGATTCCATATGCATATGCGCAATGTAACCTGAATGCATTTTCGGGTGATTTTGCGCTTCCTAAGCTTAGCTCAGGCTTAGGAAAACACCAAATTCGATATGATGTTCAATGTAACCTGAATGTATTTTCAGGTGATTTTGCGCTTCCTAAGCTTAGCTCAGGCTTAGGATTGCTCTAGATTCCATATGATGCGCAATATAACCTGAATGTATTTTCGGGTGATTTTGCGCTTCCTGAGCATAGCTCAGGCTTAGGATTGCTCTAGATTCCATATGATGCGCAATATAACCTGAATGTATTTTCGGGTGATTTTACGCACCATATGGAATCTAGAGAAATTCTTAGCCTGAGCTAAGCTCAGGAAGCGCAAAATCACCTGAAAATGCATTCGCATCATATGGAATCTGAGCTAAGCTCAGGAAGCGCAAAATCACCCAAAAATGCATTCAGGTTACATTGCGCATCATATGGAATCTGGTGTTTTACTTAGCCTGAGCTATGCTTAGGAAGCGCAAATTCACCCGAAAATACATTCAGGTTATATTGCGCATCATATGGAATTTGGTGTTTTCCTAAGCCTGAGCTAAGCTTAGGAAGCGCGAAATCACCCGAAAATACATTCAGGTTACATTGCACATCATATCGAATTTGGTGTTTTCCTAAGCCTGAGCTATGCTTAGGAAGCGCGAAATCACCCGAAAATACATTCCAGTTACAATTGCGCATCATATGGAATCTAGATTCAATATGATGCGTAATGTATTCTGAATGCATTTTCGGATGATTTTGCGCTTCCTATGTTTGGCTCAGGCTAAGAATTGCTCTAGATTCCATATGATGCGCAATGTAACCTGAATGCATTTTCGGGTGATTTTGCGCTTCCTGAGCTTAGCTGAGTCTTAGAATTGCTCTAGATTCCATATCATATGATGAGCTAAGCTTAGGAAGCGCAAAATCACCCGAAAATGCATTCGCATCATATGGAATCTGAGCTAAGCTCAGGAAGCGCAAAATCACCCGAAAATGCATTCAGGTTACATTGCGCATCATATGGAATATGGTGTTTTACTTAGCCTGAGCTATGCATAGGAAGCGCAAATTCACCCGAAAATACATTCAGGTTATATTGCGCAACATATGGAATCTAGAGCAATCCTAAGCCTGAGCTAAGCTTAGGAAGCGCGAAATCACCCGAAAATACATTCAGGTTACATTGCACATCATATCGAATTTGGTGTTTTCTTAAGCCTGAGCTATGCTTAGGAAGCGCGAAATCACCCGAAAATGCATTCCAGTTACAATTGCGCATCATATGTGGAATCTAGATTCAATATGATGCGCAATGTATTCTGAATGCATTTTCGGATGATTTTGCGCTTCCTAAGTTTAGCTCAGGCTAAGAATTGCTCTAGATTCCATATGATGCGCAATGTAACCTGAATGCATTTTTGGGTGATTTTGCGCTTCCTAAGCTTAGCTCAGGCTCAGGAAAACACCAGATTCCATATGATGCGCAATGTAACCTGAATGCATTTTCGGGTAATTTTGCGATTCCTGAGCTTAGCTGAGGCTAAGAATTGCTCTAGATTCCATATGATGCGCAATATAACCTGAATGCATTTTCGGGTGATTTTGCGCTTCCTGAGCTTAGCTCAGGCTAAGAATTGCTCTAGATTCCATATGATGCGCAATGTAAACTGAATGCATTTTCGGGTGATTTTGCGCTTCCTAAGCTTAGCTCAGGCTTAGGAAAACACCAAATTCGATATGATGTGCAATGTAACCTGAATGTATTTTCAGGTGATTTTGCGCTTCCTAAGCTAAGCTCAGGCTTGAGATTGCTCTAGATTCCATATGATGCGCAATGTAACCTGAATGTATTTTCGGGTGATTTGGCGCTTCCTAAGCATAGCTCAGGCTTAGAAAAACACCAAATTCGATATGATGTGCAATGTAACCTGAATGTATTTTCAGGTGATTTTGCGCTTCCTAAGCTTAGCTCAGGCTTAGGATTGCTCTAGATTCCATATGATGCGCAATATAACCTGAATGTATTTTCGGGTGTTTTTGCGCATCATATAGAATCTAGAGAAATTCTTAGCCTGAGCTAAGCTTAGGAAGCGCAAAATCACCCGAAAATGCATTCGCATCATATGGAATCTGAGCTAAGCTCAGGAAGCGCAAAATCACCCGAAAATGCATTCGCATCATATGGAATCGGAGCTAAGCTCAGGAAGCGCAAAATCACCCGAAAATGCATTCAGGTTACATTGCGCATCATATGGAATCTGGTGTTTTACTTAGCCTGAGCTATGCTTAGGAAGCGCAAATTCACCCGAAAATACATTCAGGTTATATTGCGCATCATATGGAATTTGGTGCATTCCTAAGCCTGAGCTAAGCTTAGGAAGCGCAAAATCACCTGAAAATACATTCAGGTTACATTGCACATCATATCGAATTTGGTGTTTTCCTAAGCCTGAGCTATGCTTAGGAAGCGCGAAATCACCCGAAAATACATTCCAGTTACAATTGCGCATCATATGGAATCTGGTGTTTTCCTAAGCATGAGCTAAGCTTAGCAAGCGCAAAATCACCCGAAAATGCATTCAGGTTACATTGCGCATCATATGGAATCTGGTGTTTTACTTAGCCTGAGCTATGCATAGGAAGCGCAAATTCACCCGAAGATACATTCAGGTTATATTGCGCAACATATGGAATCTAGAGCAATCCTAAGCCTGAGTTAAGCTTAGGAAGCGCAAAATCATTTGAAAATACATTCAGGTTACATTGCACATCATATCGAATTTGGTGTTTTCCTAAGCCTGAGCTATGCTTAGGAAGCGCGAAATCACCCGAAAATACATTCCAGTTACAATTGCGCATCATATGGAATCTAGATTCAATATGAAGCGCAATGTATTCTGAATGCATTTTCGGATGATTTTGCGCTTCCTAAGTTTAGCTCAGGCTCTAGATTCCATATGATGCGCAATGTAACCTGAATACATTTTCGGGTGATTTTGCGCTTCCTAAACTTAGCTCAGGCTCAGGAAAACACCAGATTCCATATGATGCGCAATGTAACCTGAATGCATTTTCGGGTGATTTTGCGCTTCCTGAGCTTAGCTGAGGCTAAGAATTGCGCTAGATTCCATATGATGCGCAATATAACCTGAATGCATTTTTGGGTGATTTTGCGCTTCCTGAGCTTAGCTCAGGCTAAGAATTGCTCTAGATTCCATATGCATATGCGCAATGTAACCTGAATGCATTTTCGGGTGATTTTGCGCTTTCTAAGCTTAGCTCAGGCTTAGGAAAACACCAAATTCGATATGATGTTCGATGTAACCTGAATGTATTTTCAGGTGAATTTGCGCTTCCTAAGCTTAGCTCAGGCTTAGGATTGCTCTAGATTCCATATGATGCGCAATATAACCTGAATGTATTTTCGGGTGATTTTGCGCTTCCTGAGCATAGCTCAGGCTTAGGATTGCTCTAGATTCCATATGATGCGCAATATAACCTGAATGTATTTTCGGGTGATTTTACGCACCATATGGAATCTAGAAAAATTCTTAGCCTGAGCTAAGCTCAGGAAGCGCAAAATCACCCGAAAATGCATTCGCATCATATGGAATCTGAGCTAAGCTCAGGAAGCGCAAAATCACCCAAAAATGCATTCAGGTTACATTGCGCATCATATGGAATCTGGTGTTTTACTTAGCCTGAGCTATGCTTAGGAAGCGCAAATTCACCCGAAAATACATTCAGGTTATATTGCGCATCATATGGAATTTGGTGTTTTCCTAAGCCTGAGCTAAGCTTAGGAAGCGCGAAATCACCCGAAAATACATTCAGGTTACATTGCACATCATATCGAATTTGGTGTTTTCCTAAGCCTGAGCTATGCTTAGGAAGCGCGAAATCACCCGAAAATACATTCCAGTTACAATTGCGCATCATATGGAATCTAGATTCAATATGATGCATAATGTATTCTGAATGCATTTTCGGATGATTTTGCGCTTCCTATGTTTGGCTCAGGCTAAGAATTGCTCTAGATTCCATATGATGCGCAATGTAACCTGAATGCATTTTCGGGTGATTTTGCGCTTCCTGAGCTTAGCTGAGTCTTAGAATTGCTCTAGATTCCATATCATATGATGAGCTAAGCTTAGGAAGCGCAAAATCACCCGAAAATGCATTCGCATCATATGGAATCTGAGCTAAGCTCAGGAAGCGCAAAATCACCCGAAAATGCATTCAGGTTACATTGCGCATCATATGGAATATGGTGTTTTACTTAGCCTGAGCTATGCATAGGAAGCGCAAATTCACCCGAAAATACATTCAGGTTATATTGCGCAACATATGGAATCTAGAGCAATCCTAAGCCTGAGCTAAGCTTAGGAAGCGCGAAATCACCCGAAAATACATTCAGGTTACATTGCACATCATATCGAATTTGGTGTTTTCTTAAGCCTGAGCTATGCTTAGGAAGCGCGAAATCACCCGAAAATGCATTCCAGTTACAATTGCGCATCATATGTGGAATCTAGATTCAATATGATGCGCAATGTATTCTGAATGCATTTTCGGATGATTTTGCGCTTCCTAAGTTTAGCTCAGGCTAAGAATTGCTCTAGATTCCATATGATGCGCAATGTAACCTGAATGCATTTTCGGGTGATTTTGCGCTTCCTAAGCTTAGCTCAGGCTCAGGAAAACACCAGATTCCATATGATGCGCAATGTAACCTGAATGCATTTTCGGGTAATTTTGCGATTCCTGAGCTTAGCTGAGGCTAAGAATTGCTCTAGATTCCATATGATGCGCAATATAACCTGAATGCATTTTCGGGTGATTTTGCGCTTCCTGAGCTTAGCTCAGGCTAAGAATTGCTCTAGATTCCATATGATGCGCAATGTAAACTGAATGCATTTTCGGGTGATTTTGCGCTTCCTAAGCTTAGCTCAGGCTTAGGAAAACACCAAATTCGATATGATGTGCAATGTAACCTGAATGTATTTTCAGGTGATTTTGCGCTTCCTAAGCTAAGCTCAGGCTTGAGATTGCTCTAGATTCCATATGATGCGCAATGTAACCTGAATGTATTTTCGGGTGATTTGGCGCTTCCTAAGCATAGCTCAGGCTTAGAAAAACACCAAATTCGATATGATGTGCAATGTAACCTGAATGTATTTTCAGGTGATTTTGCGCTTCCTATGCTTAGCTCAGGCTTAGGATTGCTCTAGATTCCATATGATGCGCAATATAACCTGAATGTATTTTCGGGTGTTTTTGCGCATCATATGGAATCTAGAGAAATTCTTAGCCTGAGCTAAGCTTAGGAAGCGCAAAATCACCCGAAAATGCATTCGCATCATATGGAATCTGAGCTAAGCTCAGGAAGCGCAAAATCACCCGAAAATGCATTCGCATCATATGGAATCTGAGCTAAGCTCAGGAAGCGCAAAATCACCCGAAAATGCATTCAGGTTACATTGCGCATCATATGGAATCTGGTGTTTTACTTAGCCTGAGCTATGCTTAGGAAGCGCAAATTCACCCGAAAATACATTCAGGTTATATTGCGCATCATATGGAATTTGGTGCATTCCTAAGCCTGAGCTAAGCTTAGGAAGCGCAAAATCACCTGAAAATACATTCAGGTTACATTGCACATCATATCGAATTTGGTGTTTTCCTAAGCCTGAGCTATGCTTAGGAAGCGCGAAATCACCCGAAAATACATTCCAGTTACAATTGCGCATCATATGGAATCTAGATTCAATATGAAGCGCAATGTATTCTGAATGCATTTTCGGATGATTTTGCGCTTCCTAAGTTTAGCTCAGGCTCTAGATTCCATATGATGCGCAATGTAACCTGAATACATTTTCGGGTAATTTTGCGCTTCCTAAACTTAGCTCAGGCTCAGGAAAACACCAGATTCCATATGATGCGCAATGTAACCTGAATGCATTTTCGGGTGATTTTGCGCTTCCTGAGCTTAGCTGAGGCTAAGAATTGCGCTAGATTCCATATGATGCGCAATATAACCTGAATGCATTTTCGGGTGATTTTGCGCTTCCTGAGCTTAGCTCAGGCTAAGAATTGCTCTAGATTCCATATGCATATGTGCAATGTAATCTGAATGCATTTTCGGGTGATTTTGCGCTTTCTAAGCTTAGCTCAGGCTTAGGAAAACACCAAATTCGATATGATGTTCGATGTAACCTGAATGTATTTTCAGGTGAATTTGCGCTTCCTAAGCTTAGCTCAGGCTTAGGATTGCTCTAGATTCCATATGATGCGCAATATAACCTGAATGTATTTTCGGGTGATCTTGCGCTTCCTGAGCATAGCTCAGGCTTAGGATTGCTCTAGATTCCATATGATGCGCAATATAACCTGAATGTATTTTCGGGTGATTTTACGCACCATATGGAATCTAGAAAAATTCTTAGCCTGAGCTAAGCTCAGGAAGCGCAAAATCACCCGAAAATGCATTCGCATCATATGGAATCTGAGCTAAGCTCAGGAAGCGCAAAATCACCCAAAAATGCATTCAGGTTACATTGCGCATCATATGGAATCTGGTGTTTTACTTAGCCTGAGCTATGCTTAGGAAGCGCAAATTCACCCGAAAATACATTCAGGTTATATTGCGCATCATATGGAATTTGGTGTTTTCCTAAGCCTGAGCTAAGCTTAGGAAGCGCGAAATCACCCGAAAATACATTCAGGTTACATTGCACATCATATCGAATTTGGTGTTTTCCTAAGCCTGAGCTATGCTTAGGAAGCGCGAAATCACCCGAAAATACATTCCAGTTAGAATTGCGCATCATATGGAATCTAGATTCAATATGATGCGTAATGTATTCTGAATGCATTTTCGGATGATTTTGCGCTTCCTATGTTTGGCTCAGGCTAAGAATTGCTCTAGATTCCATATGATGCGCAATGTAACCTGAATGCATTTTCGGGTGATTTTGCGCTTCCTGAGCTTAGCTCAGATTCCATATGATGCGAATGCATTTTCGGGTGATTTTGCGCTTCCTAAGCTTAGCTCATCATATGATATGGAATCTAGAGCAATTCTAAGACTCAGCTAAGCTCAGGAAGCGCAAAATCACCCGAAAATGCAATCGGGTTATATTGCGCATAATATGGAATCTAGCGCAATTCTTAGCCTCAGCTAAGCTCAGGAAGCGCAAAATCACCCGAAAATGCATTCAGGTTACATTGCGCATCATATGGAATCTGGTGTTTTCCTGAGCCTCAGCTAAGCTCAGGAAGCGCAAAATCATCCGAAAATGCATTCAGAATACATTGCGCTTCATATTGAATCTAGATTCCATATGATGCGCAATTGTAACTGGAATGTATTTTCGGGTGATTTCGCGCTTCCTAAGCATAGCTCAGGCTTAGGAAAACACCAAATTCGATATGATGTGCAATGTAACCTGAATGTATTTTCAAATGATTTTGCGCTTCCTAAGCTTAACTCAGGCTTAGGATTGCTCTAGATTCCATATGTTGCGCAATATAACCTGAATGTATCTTCGGGTGAATTTGCGCTTCCTATGCATAGCTCAGGATAAGTAAAACACCAGATTCCATATGATGCGCAATGTAACCTGAATGCATTTTCGGGTGATTTTGCGCTTCCTGAGCTTAGCTCATGCTTAGGAAAACACCAGATTCCATATGATGCGCAATTGTAACTGGAATGTATTTTCGGGTGATTTCGCGCTTCCTTAGCATAGCTCAGGCTTAGGAAAACACCAAATTCGATATGATGTGCAATGTAACCTGAATGTATTTTCAAATGATGTTGCGCTTCCTAAGCTTAACTCAGGCTAAGGATTGCTCTAGATTCCATATGTTGCGCAATATAACCTGAATGTATCTTCGGGTGAATTTGCGCTTCCTATGCATACCTCAGGCTAAGTAAAACACCAGATTCCATATGATGCGCAATGTAACCTGAATGCATTTTCGGGTGATTTTGCGCTTGCTAAGCTTAGCTCATGCTTAGGAAAACACCAGATTCCATATGATGCGCAATTGTAACTGGAATGTATTTTCGGGTGATTTCGCGCTTCCTAAGCATAGCTCAGGCTTAGGAAAACACCAAATTCGATATGATGTGCAATGTAACCTGAATGTATTTTCAGGTGATTTTGCGCTTCCTAAGCATAGCTCAGGCTAAGTAAAACACCAGATTCCATATGATGCGCAATGTAACCTGAATGCATTTTCGGGTGATTTTGCGCTTCCTGAGCTTAGCTCAGATTCCATATGATGCGAATGCATTTTCGGGTGATTTTGCGCTTCCTGAGCTTAGCTCAGATTCCATATGATGCGAATGCATTTTCGGGTGATTTTGCGCTTCCTAAGCTTAGCTCAGGCTAAGAATTTCTCTAGATTCCATATGATGCGCAAAAACACCCGAAAATACATTCAGGTTATATTGCGCATCATATGGAATCTAGAGCAATCCTAAGCCTGAGCTAAGCTTAGGAAGCGCAAAATCACCTGAAAATACATTCAGGTTACATTGCACATCATATCGAATTTGGTGTTTTTCTAAGCCTGAGCTATGCTTAGGAAGCGCCAAATCACCCGAAAATACATTCAGGTTACATTGCGCATCATATGGAATCTAGAGCAATCTCAAGCCTGAGCTTAGCTTAGGAAGCGCAAAATCACCTGAAAATACATTCAGGTTACATTGCACATCATATCGAATTTGGTGTTTTCCTAAGCCTGAGCTAAGCTTAGGAAGCGCAAAATCACCCGAAAATGCATTCAGTTTACATTGCGCATCATATGGAATCTAGAGCAATTCTTAGCCTGAGCTAAGCTCAGGAAGCGCAAAATCACCCGAAAATGCATTCAGGTTATATTGCGCATCATATGGAATCTAGAGCAATTCTTAGCCTCAGCTAAGCTCAGGAATCGCAAAATTACCCGAAAATGCATTCAGGTTACATTGCGCATCATATGGAATCTGGTGTTTTCCTGAGCCTGAGCTAAGCTCAGGAAGCGCAAAATCACCCGAAAATGCATTCAGGTTATATTGCGCATCATATGGAATCTAGAGCAATTCTTAGCCTCAGCTAAGCTCAGGAATCGCAAAATTACCCGAAAATGCATTCAGGTTACATTGCGCATCATATGGAATCTGGTGTTTTCCTGAGCCTGAGCTAAGCTTAGGAAGCGCAAAATCACCCGAAAATGCATTCAGGTTACATTGCCCATCATATGGAATCTAGAGCAATTCTTAGCCTGAGCTAAACTTAGGAAGCGCAAAATCATCCGAAAATGCATTCAGAATACATTGCGCATCATATTGAATCTAGATTCCACATATGATGCGCAATTGTAACTGGAATGCATTTTCGGGTGATTTCGCGCTTCCTAAGCATAGCTCAGGCTTAGGAAAACACCAAATTCGATATGATGTGCAATGTAACCTGAATGTATTTTCGGGTGATTTCGCGCTTCCTAAGCTTAGCTCAGGCTTAGGATTGCTCTAGATTCCATATGTCGCGCAATATAACCTGAATGTATTTTCGGGTGAATTTGCGCTTCCTATGCATAGCTCAGGCTAAGTAAAACACCATATTCCATATGATGCGCAATGTAACCTGAATGCATTTTCGGGTGATTTTGCGCTTCCTGAGCTTAGCTCAGATTCCATATGATGCGAATGCATTTTCGGGTGATTTTGCGCTTCCTAAGCTTAGCTCATCATATGATATGGAATCTAGAGCAATTCTAAGACTCAGCTAAGCTCAGGAAGCGCAAAATCACCCGAAAATGCATTCAGGTTACATTGCGCATCATATGGAATCTAGAGCAATTCTTAGCCTGAGCCAAACATAGGAAGCGCATCATCATCCGAAAATGCATTCAGAATACATTACGCATCATATTGAATCTAGATTCCATATGATGCGCAATTGTAACTGGAATGTATTTTCGGGTGATTTCGCGCTTCCTAAGCATAGCTCAGGCTTAGGAAAACACCAAATTCGATATGATGTGCAATGTAACCTGAATGTATTTTCGGGTGATTTCGCGCTTCCTAAGCTTAGCTCAGGCTTAGGAAAACACCAAATTCCATATGATGCGCAATATAACCTGAATGTATTTTCGGGTGAATTTGCGCTTCCTAAGCATAGCTCAGGCTAAGTAAAACACCAGATTCCATATGATGCGCAATGTAACCTGAATGCATTTTTGGGTGATTTTGCGCTTCCTGAGCTTAGCTCAGATTCCATATGATGCGAATGCATTTTCGGGTGATTTTGCGCTTCCTGAGCTTAGCTCAGGCTAAGAATTTTTCTAGATTCCATATGGTGCGTAAAATCACCCGAAAATACATTCAGGTTATATTGCGCATCATATGGAATCTAGAGCAATCCTAAGCCTGAGCTATGCTCAGGAAGCGCAAGATCACCCGAAAATACATTCAGGTTATATTGCGCATCATATGGAATCTAGAGCAATCCTAAGCCTGAGCTAAGCTTAGGAAGCGCAAATTCACCTGAAAATACATTCAGGTTACATCGAACATCATATCGAATTTGGTGTTTTCCTAAGCCTGAGCTAAGCTTAGAAAGCGCAAAATCACCCGAAAATGCATTCAGATTACATTGCGCATATGCATATGGAATCTAGAGCAATTCTTAGCCTGAGCTAAGCTCAGGAAGCGCAAAATCACCCGAAAATGCATTCAGGTTATATTGCGCATCATATGGAATCTAGCGCAATTCTTAGCCTCAGCTAAGCTCAGGAAGCGCAAAATCACCCGAAAATGCATTCAGGTTACATTGCGCATCATATGGAATCTGGTGTTTTCCTGAGCCTGAGCTAAGTTTAGGAAGCGCAAAATCACCCGAAAATGTATTCAGGTTACATTGCGCATCATATGGAATCTAGAGCCTGAGCTAAACTTAGGAAGCGCAAAATCATCCGAAAATGCATTCAGAATACATTGCGCTTCATATTGAATCTAGATTCCATATGATGCGCAATTGTAACTGGAATGTATTTTCGGGTGATTTCGCGCTTCCTAAGCATAGCTCAGGCTTAGGAAAACACCAAATTCGATATGATGTGCAATGTAACCTGAATGTATTTTCAAATGATTTTGCGCTTCCTAAGCTTAACTCAGGCTTAGGATTGCTCTAGATTCCATATGTTGCGCAATATAACCTGAATGTATCTTCGGGTGAATTTGCGCTTCCTATGCATAGCTCAGGCTAAGTAAAACACCAGATTCCATATGATGCGCAATGTAACCTGAATGCATTTTCGGGTGATTTTGCGCTTGCTAAGCTTAGCTCATGCTTAGGAAAACACCAGATTCCATATGATGCGCAATTGTAACTGGAATGTATTTTCGGGTGATTTCGCGCTTCCTAAGCATAGCTCAGGCTTAGGAAAACACCAAATTCGATATGATGTGCAATGTAACCTGAATGTATTTTCGGGTGATTTCGCGCTTCCTAAGCTTAGCTCAGGCTTAGGAAAACACCAAATTCCATATGATGCGCAATATAACCTGAATGTATTTTCGGGTGAATTTGCGCTTCCTAAGCATAGCTCAGGCTAAGTAAAACACCAGACTCCATATGATGCGCAATGTAACCTGAATGCATTTTCGGGTGATTTTGCGCTTCCTGAGCTTAGCTCAGATTCCATATGATGCGAATGCATTTTCGGGTGATTTTGCGCTTCCTGAGCTTAGCTCAGGCTAAGAATTTTTCTAGATTCCATATGGTGCGTAAAATCACCCGAAAATACATTCAGGTTATATTGCGCATCATATGGAATCTAGAGCAATCCTAAGCCTGAGCTATGCTCAGGAAGCGCAAAATCACCCGAAAATACATTCAGGTTATATTGCGCATCATATGGAATCTAGAGCAATCCTAAGCCTGAGCTAAGCTTAGGAAGCGCAAAATCACCTGAAAATACATTCAGGTTACATTGAACATCATATCGAATTTGGTGTTTTCCTAAGCCTGAGCTAAGCTTAGGAAGCGCAAAATCACCCGAAAATGCAATCTGGTTACATTGCGCATATGCATATGGAATCTAGAGCAATTCTTAGCCTGAGCTAAGCTCAGGAAGCGCAAAATCACCCGAAAATGCATTCAGGTTATATTGCGCATCATATGGAATCTAGCGCAATTCTTAGCCTCAGCTAAGCTCAGGAAGCGCAAAATCACCCGAAAATGCATTCAGGTTACATTGCGCATCATATGGAATCTGGTGTTTTCCTGAGCCTGAGCTAAGTTTAGGAAGCGCAAAATCACCCGAAAATGTATTCAGGTTACATTGCGCATCATATGGAATCTAGAGCCTGAGCTAAACTTAGGAAGCGCAAAATCATCCGAAAATGCATTCAGAATACATTGCGCTTCATATTGAATCTAGATTCCATATGATGCGCAATTGTAACTGGAATGTATTTTCGGGTGATTTCGCGCTTCCTAAGCATAGCTCAGGCTTAGGAAAACACCAAATTCGATATGATGTGCAATGTAACCTGAATGTATTTTCAAATGATTTTGCACTTCCTAAGCTTAACTCAGGCTTAGGATTGCTCTAGATTCCATATGTTGCGCAATATAACCTGAATGTATCTTCGGGTGAATTTGCGCTTCCTATGCATAGCTCAGGCTAAGTAAAACACCAGATTCCATATGATGCGCAATGTAACCTGATTTTGCGCTTCCTGAGCTTAGCTCAGCTTCCATATGATGCGAATGCATTTTCGGGTGATTTTGCGCTTCCTGAGCTTAGCTCAGGCTAAGAATTTCTCTAGATTGCGTAAAATCACCCGAAAATACATTCAGGTTATATTGCGCATCATATGGAATCTAGAGCAATCCTAAGCCTGAGCTATGCTCAGGAAGCGCAAAATCACCCGAAAATACATTCAGGTTATATTGCGCATCATATGAAATCTAGAGCAATCCTAAGCCTGAGCTAAGCTCAGGAAGCGCAAAATCACCCGAAAATGCATTCAGGTTATATTGCGCATCATATGGAATCTAGCGCAATTCTTAGCCTCAGCTAAGCTCAGGAAGCGCAAAATCACCCGAAAATGCATTCAGGTTACATTGCGCATCATATGGAATCTGGTGTTTTCCTGAGCCTGAGCTAAGTTTAGGAAGCGCAAAATCACCTGAAAATACATTCAGGTTACATAGAACATTATATCGAATTTGGTGTTTTCCTAAGCCTGAGCTAAGCTTAGGAAGCGCAAAATCACCCGAAAATGCATTCAGGTTACATTGCGCATATGCATATGGAATCTAGAGCAATTCTTAGCCTGAGCTAAGCTCAGGAAGCGCAAAATCACCCGAAAATGCATTCAGGTTATATTGCGCATCATATGGAATCTAGCGCAATTCTTAGCCTCAGCTAAGCTCAGGAAGCGCAAAATCACCCGAAAATGCATTCAGGTTACATTGCGCATCATATGGAATCTGGTGTTTTCCTGAGCCTGAGCTAAGTTTAGGAAGCGCAAAATCACCCGAAAATGTATTCAGGTTACATTGCGCATCATATGGAATCTAGAGCCTGAGCTAAACTTAGGAAGCGCAAAATCATCCGAAAATGCATTCAGAATACATTGCGCTTCATATTGAATCTAGATTCCATGTGATGCGCAATTGTAACTGGAATGTATTTTCGGGTGATTTCGCGCTTCCTAAGCATAGCTCAGGCTTAGGAAAACACCAAATTCGATATGATGTGCAATGTAACCTGAATGTATTTTCGGGTGATTTTGCACTTCCTAAGCTTAACTCAGGCTTAGGATTGCTCTAGATTCCATATGTTGCGCAATATAACCTGAATGTATCTTCGGGTGAATTTGCGCTTCCTATGCATAGCTCAGGCTAAGTAAAACACCAGATTCCATATGATGCGCAATGTAACCTGATTTTGCGCTTCCTGAGCTTAGCTCAGCTTCCATATGATGCGAATGCATTTTCGGGTGATTTTGCGCTTCCTGAGCTTAGCTCAGGCTAAGAATTTCTCTAGATTGCGTAAAATCACCCGAAAATGCATTCAGGTTACATTGCGCATCATATGGAATCTAGAGCAATTCTTAGCCTGAGCTAAACTTAGGAAGCGCAAAATCATCCGAAAATGCATTCAGAATACATTGCGCATCATATTGAATCTAGATTCCACATATGATGCGCAATTGTAACTGGAATGTATTTTCGGGTGATTTCGCGCTTCCTAAGCATAGCTCAGGCTTAGGAAAACACTAAATTTGATATGATGTGCAATGTAACCTGAATGTATTTTCAGGTGATTTTGCGCTTCCTAAGCTTAGCTCAGGCTTAGGAATGCACCAAATTCCATATGATGCGCAATATAACCTGAATGTATTTTCGGGTGAATTTGCGCTTCCTAAGCATAGCTCAGGCTAAGTAAAACACCAGATTCCATATGATGCGCAATGTAACCTGAATGCATTTTCGGGTGATTTTGCGCTTCCTGAGCTTAGCTCAGATTCCATATGATGCGAATGCATTTTCGGGTGATTTTGCGCTTCCTGAGCTTAGCTCAGATTCCATATGATTCGAATGCATTTTCGGGTGATTTGGCGCTTCCTAAGCTTAGCTCAGGCTAAGAATTTCTCTAGATTCCATATGATGCGCAAAAACACCCGAAAATACATTCAGGTTATATTGCGCATCATATGGAATCTAGAGCAATCCTAAGCCTGAGCTAAGCTTAGGAAGCGCAAAATCACCTGAAAATACATTCAGGTTACATTGCACATCATATCGAATTTGGTGTTTTCCTAAGCCTGAGCTATGCTTAGGAAGCTCCAAATCACCCGAAAATACATTCAGGTTACATTGCGCATCATATGGAATCTAGAGCAATCCTAAGCCTGAGCTAAGCTTAGGAAGCGCAAAATCACCTGAAAATACATTCAGGTTACATTGCACATCATATCGAATTTGGTGTTTTCCTAAACCTGAGCTAAGCTTAGGAAGCGCAAAATCACCCGAAAATGCATTCAGGTTACATTGCGCATCATATGGAATCTAGAGCAATTCTTAGCCTGAGCTAAGCTCAGGAAGCGCCAAATCACCCGAAAATGCATTCAGGTTATATTGCGCATCATATGGAATCTAGAGCAATTCTTAGCCTCAGCTAAGCTCAGGAATCGCAAAATCACCCGAAAATACATTCAGGTTACATTGCGCATCATATGGAATCTGGTGTTTTCTTGAGCCTGAGCTAAGCTTAGGAAGCGCAAAATCACCCGAAAATGTATTCAGGTTACATTGCGCATCATATGGAATCTAGAGCCTGAGCTAAACTTAGGAAGCGCAAAATCATCCGAAAATGCATTCAGAATACATTGCGCATCATATTGAATCTAGATTCCACATATGATGCGCAATTGTAACTGGAATGTATTTTCGGGTGATTTCGCGCTTCCTAAGCATAGCTCAGGCTTAGGAAAACACCAAATTCGATATGATGTGCAATGAATGTATTTTCGGGTGATTTCGCGCTTCCTAAGCTTAGCTCAGGCTTAGGAAAACACCAAATTCCATATGATGCGCAATATAACCTAAATGTATTTTCGGGTGAATTTGCGCTTCCTAAGCATAGCTCAGGCTAAGTAAAACACCAGATTCCATATGATGCGCAATGTAACCTGAATGCATTTTCGGGTGATTTTGCGCTTCCTGAGCTTAGCTCAGATTCCATATGATGCGAATGCATTTTCGGGTGATTTTGCGCTTCCTGAGCTTAGCTCAGGCTAAGAATTTCTCTAGATTCCATATGGTGCGTAAAATCACCCGAAAATACATTCAGGTTATATTGCGCATCATATGGAATCTAGAGCAATCCTAAGCCTGAGCTATGCTCAGGAAGCGCAAAATCACCCGAAAATACATTCAGGTTATATTGCGCATCATATGGAATCTAGAGCAATCCTAAGCCTGAGCTAAGCTTAGGAAGCGCAAAATCACCTGAAAATACATTCAGGGGACATTGAACATCATATCGAATTTGGTGTTTTCCTAAGCCTGAGCTAAGCTTAGGAAGCGCAAAATCACCCGAAAATGCAATCTGGTTACATTGCGCATATGCATATGGAATCTAGAGCAATTCTTAGCCTGAGCTAAGCTCAGGAAGCGCAAAATCACCCGAAAATGCATTCAGGTTATATTGCGCATCATATGGAATCTAGCGCAATTCTTAGCCTCAGCTAAGCTCAGGAAGCGCAAAATCACCCGAAAATGCATTCAGGTTACATTGCGCATCATATGGAATCTGGTGTTTTCCTGAGCCTGAGCTAAGTTTAGGAAGCGCAAAATCACCCGAAAATGTATTCAGGTTACATTGCGCATCATATGGAATCTAGAGCCTGAGCTAAACTTAGGAAGCGCAAAATCATCCGAAAATGCATTCAGAATACATTGCGCTTCATATTGAATCTAGATTCCATATGATGCGCAATTGTAACTGGAATGTATTTTCGGGTGATTTCGCGCTTCCTAAGCATAGCTCAGGCTTAGGAAAACACCAAATTCGATATGATGTGCAATGTAACCTGAATGTATTTTCAAATGATTTTGCACTTCCTAAGCTTAACTCAGGCTTAGGATTGCTCTAGATTCCATATGTTGCGCAATATAACCTGAATGTATCTTCGGGTGAATTTGCGCTTCCTATGCATAGCTCAGGCTAAGTAAAACACCAGATTCCATATGATGCGCAATGTAACCTGATTTTGCGCTTCCTGAGCTTGGCTCAGCTTCCATATGATGCGAATGCATTTTCGGGTGATTTTGCGCTTCCTGAGCTTAAATCAGGCTAAGAATTTCTCTAGATTGCGTAAAATCACCCGAAAATACATTCAGGTTATATTGCGCATCATATGGAATCTAGAGCAATCCTAAGCCTGAGCTATGCTCAGGAAGCGCAAAATCACCCGAAAATACATTCAGGTTATATTGCGCATCATATGAAATCTAGAGCAATCCTAAGCCTGAGCTAAGCTCAGGAAGCGCAAAATCACCCGAAAATGCATTCAGGTTATATTGCGCATCATATGGAATCTAGCGCAATTCTTAGCCTCAGCTAAGCTCAGGAAGCGCAAAATCACCCGAAAATGCATTCAGGTTACATTGCGCATCATATGGAATCTGGTGTTTTCCTGAGCCTGAGCTAAGTTTAGGAAGCGCAAAATCACCTGAAAATACATTCAGGTTACATTGAACATTATATCGAATTTGGTGTTTTCCTAAGCCTGAGCTAAGCTTAGGAAGCGCAAAATCACCCGAAAATGCATTCAGGTTACATTGCGCATATGCATATGGAATCTAGAGCAATTCTTAGCCTGAGCTAAGCTCAGGAAGCGCAAAATCACCCGAAAATGCATTCAGGTTATATTGCGCATCATATGGAATCTAGCGCAATTCTTAGCCTCAGCTAAGCTCAGGAAGCGCAAAATCACCCGAAAATGCATTCAGGTTACATTGCGCATCATATGGAATCTGGTGTTTTCCTGAGCCTGAGCTAAGTTTAGCAAGCGCAAAATCACCCGAAAATGTATTCAGGTTACATTGCGCATCATATGGAATCTAGAGCCTGAGCTAAACTTAGGAAGCGCAAAATCATCCGAAAATGCATTCAGAATACATTGCGCTTCATATTGAATCTAGATTCCATATGATGCGCAATTGTAACTGGAATGTATTTTCGGGTGATTTCGCGCTTCCTAAGCATAGCTCAGGCTTAGGAAAACACCAAATTCGATATGATGTGCAATGTAACCTGAATGTATTTTCGGGTGATTTTGCACTTCCTAAGCTTAACTCAGGCTTAGGATTGCTCTAGATTCCATATGTTGCGCAATATAACCTGAATGTATCTTCGGGTGAATTTGCGCTTCCTATGCATAGCTCAGGCTAAGTAAAACACCAGATTCCATATGATGCGCAATGTAACCTGATTTTGCGCTTCCTGAGCTTAGCTCAGCTTCCATATGATGCGAATGCATTTTCGAGTGATTTTGCGCTTCCTGAGCTTAGCTCAGGCTAAGAATTTCTCTAGATTGCGTAAAATCACCCGAAAATACATTCAGGTTATATTGCGTATCATATGGAATCTAGAGCAATCCTAAGCCTGAGCTATGCTCAGGAAGCGCAAAATCACCCGAAAATACATTCAGGTTATATTGCGCATCCTATGGAATCTAGAGCAATCCTAAGCCTGAGCTAACCTAAGGAAGCGCAAAATCACCTGAAAATACATTCAGGTTACATTGAACATTATATCGAATTTGGTGTTTTCCTAAGCCTGAGCTAAGCTTAGGAAGCGCAAAATCACCCGAAAATGCATTCAGGTTACATTGCGCATATGCATATGGAATCTAGAGCAATTCTTAGCCTCAGCTAAGCTCAGGAAGCGCAAAATCACCCGAAAATGCATTCAGGTTATATTGCGCATCATATGGAATCTAGCGCAATTCTTAGCCTCAGCTAAGCTCAGGAAGCGCAAAATCACCCGAAAATGCATTCAGGTTACATTGCGCATCATATGGAATCTGGTGTTTTCCTGAGCCTGAGCTAAGTTTAGGAAGCGCAAAATCACCCGAAAATGTATTCAGGTTACATTGCGCATCATATGGAATCTGGTGTTTTCCTAACCATGAGCTAAGCTTAGCAAGCGCAAAATCACCCGAAAATGCATTCAGGTTATATTGCGCATCATATGGAATCTAGCGCAATTCTTAGCCTCAGCTAAGCTCAGGAAGCGCAAAATCACCCGAAAATGCATTCAGGTTACATTGCGCATCATATGGAATCTGGTGTTTTTCTGAGCCTGAGCTAAGTTTAGGAAGCGCAAAATCACCCGAAAATGTATTCAGGTTTCATTGCGCATCATATGGAATCTAGAGCCTGAGCTAAACTTAGGAAGCGCAAAATCATCCGAAAATGCATTCAGAATACATTGCGCTTCATATTGAATCTAGATTCCATATGATGCGCAATTGTAACTGGAATGAATTTTCGGGTGATTTCGCGCTTCCTAAGCATAGCTGAGGCTTAGGAAAACACCAAATTCGATATGATGTGCAATGTAACCTGAATGTATTTTTAAATGATTTTGCGCTTCCTAAGCTTAACTCAGGCTTAGGATTGCTCTAGATTCCATATGTTGCGCAATATAACCTGAATGTATCTTCGGGTGAATTTGCGCTTCCTATGCATAGCTCAGGCTAACTTAAACACCAGATTCCATATGATGCGTAATGTAACCTGAATGCATTTTCGGGTGATTTTGCGCTTGCTAAGCTTAGCTCATGCTTAGGAAAACACCAGATTCCATATGATGCGCAATTGTAACTGGAATGTATTTTCGGGTGATTTCGCGCTTCCTAAGCATAGCTCAGGCTTAGGAAAACACCAAATTCGATATGATGTGCAATGTAACCTGAATGTATTTTCAGGTGATTTTGCGCTTCCTAAGCTTAGCTGAGGCTTAGGAATGCACCAAATTCCATATGATGCGCAATATAACCTGAATGTATTTTCGGGTGAATTTGCGCTTCCTAAGCATAGCTCAGGCTAAGTAAAACACCAGATTCCATATGATGCGCAATGTAACCTGAATGCATTTTCGGGTGATTTTGCGCTTCCTGAGCTTAGCTCAGATTCCATATGATGCGAATGCATTTTCGGGTGATTTTGCGCTTCCTGAGCTTAGCTCAGATTCCATATGATGCGAATGCATTTTCGGGTGATTTTGCGCTTCCTAAGCTTAGCTCAGGCTAAGAATTTCTCTAGATTCCATATGATGCGCAAAAACACCCGAAAATACATTCAGGTTATATTGCGCATCATATGGAATCTAGAGCAATCCTAAGCCTGAGCTAAGCTTAGGAAGCGCAAAATCACCTGAGAATACATTCAGGTTACATTGCACATCATATCGAATTTGGTGTTTTCCTAAGCCTGAGCTATGCTTAGGAAGCGCCAAATCACCCGAAAATACATTCAGGTTACATTGCGCATCATATGGAATCTAGAGCAATAATAAGCCTGAGCTAAGCTTAGGAAGCGCAAAATCACCTGAAAATACATTCAGGTTACATTGCACATCATATCGAATTTGGTGTTTTCCTAAGCTTGAGCTAAGCTTAGGAAGCGCAAAATCACCCGAAAATGCATTCAGGTTACATTGCGCATCATATGGAATCTAGAGCAATTCTTAGCCTGAGCTAAGCTGAGGAAGCGCAAAATCACCCGAAAATGCATTCAGGTTATATTGCGCATCATATGGAATCTAGAGCAATTCTTAGCCTCAGCTAAGCTCAGGAATCGCAAAATCACCCGAAAATGCATTCAGGTTACATTGCGCATCATATGGAATCTGGTGTTTTCCTGAGCCTGAGCTAAGCTTAGGAAGCGCAAAATCACCCGAAAATGCATTCAGGTTACATTGCGCATCATATGGAATCTAGAGCAATTCTTAGCCTGAGCTAAACTTAGGAAGCGCAAAATCATCCGAAAATGCATTTAGAATACATTGCGCATCATATTGAATCTAGATTCCACATATGATGCGCAATTGTAACTGGAATGTATTTTCGGGTGATTTCGCGCTTCCTAAGCATAGCTCAGGCTTAGGAAAACACTAAATTTGATATGATGTGCAATGTAACCTGAAAGTATTTTCAGGTGATTTTGCGCTTCCTAAGCTTAGCTCAGGCTTAGGAATGCACCAAATTCCATATGATGCGCAATATAACCTGAATGTATTTTCGGGTGAATTTGCGCTTCCTAAGCATAGCTCAGGCTAAGTAAAACACCAGATTCCAGATTAGGAAGCGCGAAATCACCCGAAAATACATTCCAGTTACAATTGCGCATCATATGTGGAATCTAGATTCAATATGATGCGCAATGTATTCTGAATGCATTTTCGGATGATTTTGCGCTTCCTAAGTTTAGCTCAGGCTCTAGATTCCATATGATGCGCAATGTAACCTGAATGCATTTTCGGGTGATTTTGCGCTTCCTAAGCTTAGCTCAGGCTCAGGAATACACCAGATTCCATATGATGCGCAATGTAACATGAATGTATTTTCGGGTGATTTTGCGATTCCTGAGCTTAGCTGAGGCTAAGAATTGCTCTAGATTCCATATGATGCGCAATATAACCTGAATGCATTTTCGGGTGATTTTGCGCTTCCTGAGCTTAGCTCAGGCTAAGAATTTCTCTAGATTCCATATGGTGCGTAAAATCACCCGAAAATACATTCAGGTTATATTGCGCATCATATGGAATCTAGAGCAATCCTAAGCCTGAGCTATGCTCAGGAAGCGCAAAATCACCCGAAAATACATTCAGGTTATATTGCGCATCATATGGAATCTAGAGCAATCCTAAGCCTGAGCTAAGCTTAGGAAGCGCAAAATCACCTGAAAATACATTCAGGTTACATTGAACATCATATCGAATTTGGTGTTTTCCTAAGCCTGAGCTAAGCTTAGGAAGCGCAAAATCACCCGAAAATGCAATCAGGTTACATTGCGCATATGCATATGGAATCTAGAGCAATTCTTAGCCTGAGCTAAGCTCAGGAAGCGCAAAATCACCCGAAAATGCATTCAGGTTATATTGCGCATCATATGGAATCTAGCGCAATTCTAAGCCTCAGCTAAGCTCGGGAAGCGCAAAATCACCCGAAAATGCATTCAGGTTACATTGCGCATCATATGGAATCTGGTGTTTTCCTGAGCCTGAGCTAAGTTTAGGAAGCGCAAAATCACCCGAAAATGTATTCAGGTTACATTGCGCATCATATGGAATCTAGAGCCTGAGCTAAACTTAGGAAGCGCAAAATCATCCGAAAATGCATTCAGAATACATTGCGCTTCATATTGAATCTAGATTCCATATGATGCGCAATTGTAACTGGAATGTATTTTCGGGTGATTTCGCGCTTCCTAAGCATAGCTCAGGCTTAGGAAAACACCAAATTCGATATGATGTGCAATGTAACCTGAATGTATTTTCAAATGATTTTGCACTTCCTAAGCTTAACTCAGGCTTAGGATTGCTCTAGATTCCATATGTTGCGCAATATAACCAGAATGTATCTTCGGGTGAATTTGCGCTTCCTATGCATAGCTCAGGCTAAGTAAAACACCAGATTCCATATGATGCGCAATGTAACCTGATTCTGCGCTTCCTGAGCTTAGCTCAGCTTCCATATGATGCGAATGCATTTTCGGGTGATTTTGCGCTTCCTGAGCTTAGCTCAGGCTAAGAATTTCTCTAGATTGCGTAAAATCACCCGAAAATACATTCAGGTTATATTGCGCATCATATGGAATCTAGAGCAATCCTAAGCCTGAGCTATGCTCAGGAAGCGCAAAATCACCCGAAAATACATTCAGGTTATATTGCGCATCATATGGAATCTAGAGCAATCCTAAGCCTGAGCTAACCTAAGGAAGCGCAAAATCACCTGAAAATACATTCAGGTTACATTGAACATTATATCGAATTTGGTGTTTTCCTAAGCCTGAGCTAAGCTTAGGAAGCGCAAAATCACCCGAAAATGCATTCAGGTTACATTGCGCATATGCATATGGAATCTAGAGCAATTCTTAGCCTGAGCTAAGCTCAGGAAGCGCAAAATCACCCGAAAATGCATTCAGGTTATATTGCGCATCATATGGAATCTAGCGCAATTCTTAGCCTCAGCTAAGCTCAGGAAGCGCAAAATCACCCGAAAATGCATTCAGGTTACATTGCGCATCATATGGAATCTGGTGTTTTCCTGAGCCTGAGCTAAGTTTAGGAAGCGCAAAATCACCCGAAAATGCATTCAGGTTACATTGCGCATCATATGGAATCTAGAGCCTGAGCTAAACTTAGGAAGCGCAAAATCATCCGAAAATGCATTCAGAATACATTGCGCATCATATTGAATCTAGATTCCACATATGATGCGCAATTGTAACTGGAATGTATTTTCGGGTGATTTCGCGCTTCCTAAGCATAGCTCAGGCTTAGGAAAACACCAAATTCGATATGATGTGCAATGAATGTATTTTCGGGTGATTTCGCGCTTCCTAAGCTTAGCTCAGGCTTAGGAAAACGCCAAATTCCATATGATGCGCAATATAACCTGAATGTATTTTCGGGTGAATTTGCGCTTCCTAAGCATAGCTCAGGCTAAGTAAAACACCAGATTCCATATGATGCGCAATGTAACCTGAATGCATTTTCGGGTGATTTTGCGTTTCCTGAGCTTAGCTCAGATTCCATATGATGCGAATGCATTTTCGGGTGATTTTGCGCTTCCTGAGCTTAGCTCAGGCTAAGAATTTCTCTAGATTCCATATGGTGCGTAAAATCACCCGAAAATACATTCAGGTTATATTGCGCATCATATGGAATCTAGAGCAATCCTAAGCCTGAGCTATGCTCAGGAAGCGCAAAATCACCCGAAAATACATTCAGGTTATATTGCGCATCATATGGAATCTAGAGCAATCCTAAGCCTGAGCTAAGCTTAGGAAGCGCAAAATCACCTGAAAATACATTCAGGTTACATTGAACATCATATCGAATTTGGTGTTTTCTTAAGCCTGAGCTAAGCTTAGGAAGCGCAAAATCACCCGAAAATGCATTCAGGTTACATTGCGCATATGCATATGGAATCTAGAGCAATTCTTAGCCTGAGCTAAGCTCAGGAAGCGCAAAATCACCCGAAAATGCATTCAGGTTATATTGCGCATCATATGGAATCTAGCGCAATTCTTAGCCTCAGCTAAGCTCAGGAAGCGCAAAATCACCCGAAAATGCATTCAGGTTACATTGCGCATCATATGGAATCTGGTGTTTTCCTGAGCCTGAGCTAAGTTTAGGAAGCGCAAAATCACCCGAAAATGTATTCAGGTTACATTGCGCATCATATGGAATCTAGAGCCTGAGCTAAACTTAGGAAGCGCAAAATCATCCGAAAATGCATTCAGAATACATTGCGCTTCATATTGAATCTAGATTCCATATGATGCGCAATTGTAACTGGAATGTATTTTCGGGTGATTTCGCGCTTCCTAAGCATAGCTCAGGCTTAGGAAAACACCAAATTCGATATGATGTGCAATGTAACCTGAATGTATTTTCAAATGATTTTGCACTTCCTAAGCTTAACTCAGGCTTAGGATTGCTCTAGATTCCATATGTTGCGCAATATAACCTGAATGTATCTTCGGGTGAATTTGCGCTTCCTATGCATAGCTCAGGCTAAGTAAAACACCAGATTCCATATGATGCGCAATGTAACCTGATTTTGCGCTTCCTGAGCTTAGCTCAGCTTCCATATGATGCGAATGCATTTTCGGGTGATTTTGCGCTTCCTGAGCTTAGCTCAGGCTAAGAATTTCTCTAGATTGCGTAAAATCACCCGAAAATACATTCAGGTTATATTGCGCATCATATGGAATCTAGAGCAATGCTAAGCCTGAGCTATGCTCAGGAAGCGCAAAATCACCCGAAAATACATTCAGGTTATATTGCGCATCATATGGAATCTAGAGCAATCCTAAGCCTGAGCTAAGCTTAGGAAGCGCAAAATCACCTGAAAATACATTCAGGTTACATTGAACATCATATCGAATTTGGTGTTTTCCTAAGCCTGAGCTAAGCTTAGGAAGCGCAAAATCACCCGAAAATGCATTCAGGTTACATTGCGCATATGCATATGGAATCTAGAGCAATTCTTAGCCTGAGCTAAGCTCAGGAAGCGCAAAATCACCCGAAAATGCATTCAGGTTATATTGCGCATCATATGGAATCTAGCGCAATTCTTAGCCTCAGCTAAGCTCAGGAAGCGCAAAATCACTCGAAAATGCATTCAGGTTACATTGCGCATCATATGGAATCTGGTGTTTTCCTGAGCCTGAGCTAAGTTTAGGAAGCGCAAAATCACCCGAAAATGTATTCAGGTTACATTGCGCATCATATGGAATCTGGTGTTTTCCTAACCATGAGCTAAGCTTAGCAAGCGCAAAATCACCCGAAAATGCATTCAGGTTATATTGCGCATCATATGGAATCTAGCGCAATTCTTAGCCTCAGCTAAGCTCAGGAAGCGCAAAATCACCCGAAAATGCATTCAGGTTACATTGCGCATCATATGGAATCTGGTGTTTTTCTGAGCCTGAGCTAAGTTTAGGAAGCGCAAAATCACCCAAAAATGTATTCAGGTTACATTGCGCATCATATGGAATCTAGAGCCTGAGCTAAACTTAGGAAGCGCAAAATCATCCGAAAATGCATTCAGAATACATTGCGCTTCATATTGAATCTAGATTCCATATGATGCGCAATTGTAACTGGAATGAATTTTCGGGTGATTTCGCGCTTCCTAAGCATAGCTGAGGCTTAGGAAAACACCAAATTCGATATGATGTGCAATGTATCCTGAATGTATTTTCAAATGATTTTGCGCTTCCTAAGCTTAACTCAGGCTTAGGATTGCTCTAGATTCCATATGTTGCGCAATATAACCTGAATGTATCTTCGGGTGAATTTGCGCTTCCTATGCATAGCTCAGGCTAAGTAAAACACCAGATTCCATATGATGCGCAATGTAACCTGAATGCATTTTCGGGTGATTTTGCGCTTGCTAAGCTTAGCTCATGCTTAGGAAAACACCAGATTCCATATGATGCGCAATTGTAACTGGAATGTATTTTCGGGTGATTTCGCGCTTCCTAAGCATAGCTCAGGCTTAGGAAAACACTAAATTCGATATGATGTGCAATGTAACCTGAATGTATTTTCAGGTGATTTTGCGCTTCCTAAGCTTAGCTGAGGCTTAGGAATGCACCAAATTCCATATGATGCGCAATATAACCTGAATGTATTTTCGGGTGAATTTGCGCTTCCTAAGCATAGCTCAGGCTAAGTAAAACACCAGATTCCATATGATGCGCAATGTAACCTGAATGCATTTTCGGGTGATTTTGCGCTTCCTGAGCTTAGCTCAGATTCCATATGATGCGAATGCATTTTCGGGTGATTTTGCGCTTCCTGAGCTTAGCTCAGATTCCATATAATGCGAATGCATTTTCGGGTGATTTTGCGCTTCCTAAGCTTAGCTCAGGCTAAGAATTTCTCTAGATTCCATATGATGCGCAAAAACACCCGAAAATACATTCAGGTTATATTGCGCATCATATGGAATCTAGAGCAATCCTAAGCCTGAGCTAAGCTTAGGAAGCGCAAAATCACCTGAAAATACATTCAGGTTACATTGCACATCATATCGAATTTGGTGTTTTCCTAAGCCTGAGCTATGCTTAGGAAGCGCCAAATCACCCTAAAATACATTCAGGTTACATTGCGCATCATATGGAATCTAGAGCAATCCTAAGCCTGAGCTAAGCTTAGGAAGCGCAAAATCACCTGAAAATACATTCAGGTTACATTGCACATCATATCGAATTTGGTGTTTTCCTAAGCCTGAGCTAAGCTTAGGAAGCGCAAAATCACCCGAAAATGCATTCAGGTTACATTGCGCATCATATGGAATCTAGAGCAATTCTTAGCCTGAGCTAAACTCAGGAAGCGCAAAATCACCCGAAAATGCATTCAGGTTATATTGCGCATCATATGGAATCTAGAGCAATTCTTAGCCTCAGCTAAGCTCAGGAATCGCAAAATCACCCGAAAATGCATTCAGGTTACATTGCGCATCATATGGAATCTGGTGTTTTCCTGAGCCTGAGCTAAGCTTAGGAAGCGCAAAATCACCCGAAAATGCATTCAGGTTACATTGCGCATCATATGGAATCTAGAGCAAGTCTTAGCCTGAGCTAAACTTAGGAAGCGCAAAATCATCCGAAAATGCATTCAGAATACATTGCGCATCATATTGAATCTAGATTCCACATATGATGCGCAATTGTAACTGGAATGTATTTTCGGGTGATTTCGCGCTTCCTAAGCATAGCTCAGGCTTAGGAAAACACTAAATTTGATATGATGTGCAATGTAACCTGAATGTATTTTCAGGTGATTTTGCGCTTCCTAAGCTTAGCTCAGGCTTAGGAATGCACCAAATTCCATATGATGCGCAATATAACCTGAATGTATTTTCGGGTGAATTTGCGCTTCCTAAGCATAGCTCAGGCTAAGTAAAACACCAGTTTCCATATGATGCGCAATGTAACCTGAATGCATTTTCGGGTGATTTTGCGCTTCCTGAGCTTAGCTCAGATTCCATATGATGCGAATGCATTTTCGGGTGATTTTGCGCTTCCTGAGCTTAGCTCAGATTCCATATGATGCGAATGCATTTTCGGGTGATTTTGCGCTTCCTAAGCTTAGCTCAGGCTAAGAATTTCTCTAGATTCCATATGATGCGCAAAAACACCCGAAAATACATTCAGGTTATATTGCGCATCATATGGAATCTAGAGCAATCCTAAGCCTGAGCTAAGCTTAGGAAGCGCAAAATCACCTGAAAATACATTCAGGTTACATTGCACATCATATCGAATTTGGTGTTTTCCTAAGCCTGAGCTATGCTTAGGAAGCTCCAAATCACCCGAAAATACATTCAGGTTACATTGCGCATCATATGGAATCTAGAGCAATCCTAAGCCTGAGCTAAGCTTAGGAAGCGCAAAATCACCTGAAAATACATTCAGGTTACATTGCACATCATATCGAATTTGGTGTTTTCCTAAACCTGAGCTAAGCTTAGGAAGCGCAAAATCACCCGAAAATGCATTCAGGTTACATTGCGCATCATATGGAATCTAGAGCAAGTCTTAGCCTGAGCTAAACTTAGGAAGCGCAAAATCATCCGAAAATGCATTCAGAATACATTGCGCATCATATTGAATCTAGATTCCACATATGATGCGCAATTGTAACTGGAATGTATTTTCGGGTGATTTCGCGCTTCCTAAGCATAGCTCAGGCTTAGGAAAACACCAAATTCGATATGATGTGCAATGAATGTATTTTCGGGTGATTTCGCGCTTCCTAAGCTTAGCTCAGGCTTAGGAAAACACCAAATTCCATATGATGCGCAATGTAACCTGAATGTATTTTCGGGTGATTTGGAGCTTCCTAAGCATAGCTCAGGCTTAGGAAAACACCAAATTCGATATGATGTGCAATGTAACCTGAATGTATTTTCAGGTGATTTTGCGCTTCCTAAGCTTAGCTCAGGCTTAGGATTGCTCTAGATTCCATATGATGCGCAATATAACCTGAATGTATTTTCGGGTGTTTTTGCGCATCATATGGAATCTAGAGAAATTCTTAGCCTGAGCTAAGCTTAGGAAGCGCAAAATCACCCGAAAATGCATTCGCATCATATGGAATCTGAGCTAAGCTCAGGAAGCGCAAAATCACCCGAAAATGCATTCGCATCATATGGAATCTGAGCTAAGCTCAGGAAGCGCAAAATCACCCGAAAATGCATTCAGGTTACATTGCGCATCATATGGAAACTGGTGTTTTACTTAGCCTGAGCTATGCTTAGGAAGCGCAAATTCACCCGAAAATACATTCAGGTTATATTGCGCATCATATGGAATTTGGTGCATTCCTAAGCCTGAGCTAAGCTTAGGAAGCGCAAAATCACCTGAAAATACATTCAGGTTACATTGCACATCATATCAAATTTAGTGTTTTCCTAAGCCTGAGCTATGCTTAGGAAGCGCGAAATCACCCGAAAATACATTCCAGTTACAATTGCGCATCATATGTGGAATCTAGATTCAATATGATGCGCAATGTATTCTGAATGCATTTTCGGATGATTTTGCGCTTCCTAAGTTTAGCTCAGGCTAAGACTTGCTCTAGATTCCATATGATGCGCAATGTAACCTGAATGCATTTTCGGGTGATTTTGCGCTTCCTAAGCTTAGCTCAGGCTCAGGAAAACACCAGATTCCATATGATGCGCAATGTAACCTGAATGCATTTTCGGGTGATTTTGCGATTCCTGAGCTTAGCTGAGGCTAAGAATTGCTCTAGATTCCATATGATGCGCAATATAACCTGAATGCATTTTCGGGTGATTTTGCGCTTCCTGAGTTTAGCTCAGGCTAAGAATTGCTCTAGATTCCATATGATGCGCAATGTAACCTGAATGCATTTTCGGGTGATTTTGCGCTTCCTAAGCTTAGCTCAGGCTTAGGAAAACACCAAATTCGATATGATGTGCAATGTAACCTGAATGTATTTTCAGGTGATTTTGCGCTTCCTAAGCTTAGCTCAGGCTTAGGATTGCTCTAGATTCCATATGATGCGCAATGTAACCTGAATGTATTTTCGGGTGATTTGGCGCTTCCTAAGCATAGCTCAGGCTTAGGAAAACACCAAATTCGATATGATGTGCAATGTAACCTGAATGTATTTTCAGGTGATTTTGCGCTTCCTAAGCTTAGCTCAGGCTTAGGATTGCTCTAGATTCCATATGATGCGCAATATAACCTAAATGTATTTTCGGGTGTTTTTGCGCATCATATGGAATCTAGAGAAATTCTTAGCCTGAGCTAAGCTTAGGAAGCGCAAAATCACCCGAAAATGCATTCGCATTATATGGAATCTGAGCTAAGCTCAGGAAGCGCAAAATCACCCGAAAATGCATTCGCATCATATGGAATCTGAGCTAAGCTCAGGAAGCGCAAAATCACCCGAAAATGCATTCAGGTTACATTGCGCATCATATGGAATCTGGTGTTTTACTTAGCCTGAGCTATGCTTAGGAAGCGCAAATTCACCCGAAAATACATTCAGGTTATATTGCGCATCATATGGAATTTGGTGCATTCCTAAGCCTCAGCTAAGCTTAGGAAGCGCAAAATCACCTGAAAATACATTCAGGTTACATTGCACATCATATCGAATTTAGTGTTTTCCTAAGCCTGAGCTATGCTTAGGAAGCGCGAAATCACCCGAAAATACATTCCAGTTACAATTGCGCATCATATGGAATCTGGTGTTTTCCTAAGCATGAGCTAAGCTTAGCAAGCGCAAAATCACCCGAAAATGCATTCAGGTTACATTGCGCATCATATGGAATCTGGTGTTTTACTTAGCCTGAGCTATGCATAGGAAGCGCAAATTCACCCGAAGATACATTCAGGTTATATTGCGCAACATATGGAATCTAGAGCAATCCTAAGCCTGAGTTAAGCTTAGGAAGCGCAAAATCATTTGAAAATACATTCAGGATACATTGCACATCATATCGAATTTGGTGTTTTCCTAAGCCTCAGCTATGCTTAGGAAGCGCGAAATCACCCGAAAATTCATTCCAGTTACAATTGCGCATCATATGGAATCTAGATTCAATATGAAGCGCAATGTATTCTGAATGCATTTTCGGATGATTTTGCGCTTCCTAAGTTTAGCTCAGGCTCTAGATTCCATATGATGCGCAATGTAACCTGAATACATTTTCGGGTGATTTTGCGCTTCCTAAACTTAGCTCAGGCTCAGAAAAACACCAGATTCCATATGATGCGCAATGTAACCTGAATGCATTTTCGGGTGATTTTGCTTAGGGTGATTTTGCTTTGGGTGACTATGCTTAGGAAGCTCCAAATCACCCGAAAATACATTCAGGTTACATTGCGCATCATATGGAATCTAGAGCAATCCTAAGCCTGAGCTAAGCTTAGGAAGCGCAAAATCACCTGAAAATACATTCAGGTTACATTGCACATCATATCGAATTTGGTGTTTTCCTAAACCTGAGCTAAGCTTAGGAAGCGCAAAATCACCCGAAAATGCATTCAGGTTACATTGCGCATCATATGGAATCTAGAGCAAGTCTTAGCCTGAGCTAAACTTAGGAAGCGCAAAATCATCCGAAAATGCATTCAGAATACATTGCGCATCATATTGAATCTAGATTCCACATATGATGCGCAATTGTAACTGGAATGTATTTTCGGGTGATTTCGCGCTTCCTAAGCATAGCTCAGGCTTAGGAAAACACCAAATTCGATATGATGTGCAATGAATGTATTTTCGGGTGATTTCGCGCTTCCTAAGCTTAGCTCAGGCTTAGGAAAACACCAAATTCCATATGATGCGCAATGTAACCTGAATGTATTTTCGGGTGATTTGGAGCTTCCTAAGCATAGCTCAGGCTTAGGAAAACACCAAATTCGATATGATGTGCAATGTAACCTGAATGTATTTTCAGGTGATTTTGCGCTTCCTAAGCTTAGCTCAGGCTTAGGATTGCTCTAGATTCCATATGATGCGCAATATAACCTGAATGTATTTTCGGGTGTTTTTGCGCATCATATGGAATCTAGAGAAATTCTTAGCCTGAGCTAAGCTTAGGAAGCGCAAAATCACCCGAAAATGCATTCGCATCATATGGAATCTGAGCTAAGCTCAGGAAGCGCAAAATCACCCGAAAATGCATTCGCATCATATGGAATCTGAGCTAAGCTCAGGAAGCGCAAAATCACCCGAAAATGCATTCAGGTTACATTGCGCATCATATGGAAACTGGTGTTTTACTTAGCCTGAGCTATGCTTAGGAAGCGCAAATTCACCCGAAAATACATTCAGGTTATATTGCGCATCATATGGAATTTGGTGCATTCCTAAGCCTGAGCTAAGCTTAGGAAGCGCAAAATCACCTGAAAATACATTCAGGTTACATTGCACATCAGGCTAAGGCTAAGAATTTCTCTAGATTGCGTAAAATCACCCGAAAATACATTCAGGTTATATTGCGCATCATATGGAATCTAGAGCAATCCTAAGCCTGAGCTATGCTCAGGAAGCGCAAAATCACCCGAAAATACATTCAGGTTATATTGCGCATCATATGGAATCTAGAGCAATCCTAAGCCTGAGCTAAGCTTAGGAAGCGCAAAATCACCTGAAAATACATTCAGGTTACATTGAACATCATATCGAATTTGGTGTTTTCTTAAGCCTGAGCTAAGCTTAGGAAGCGCAAAATCACCCGAAAATGCATTCAGGTTACATTGCGCATATGCATATGGAATCTAGAGCAATGAATTAAATGCTTTGGCTGTTTTCCTACTCTCCGCATCGACCAATGTGGCGCTAGCTTCTATGCGCGAAAAATCGCTAAAAGTAAATCGCGAAAATATTGTATGGCGAATAGCATCTAAAGGCGTATTTCTCGAAGTGGAACACATTATTCGAAAAAATATTTGGTAGCGGTTGTGCACAATGATTACCGGTTTGGTGCCTACCAAATATTTTTTCGGTAAAAGCTTGTCATTTCGAGAAATTCGAGTATAGATGCTTTTCGCCATACAATATAAAATGGATTTACTCCTGCTGATCAACTGTGGGCACGCGCCAAGCTGGTAGTCCATTCTTAGCCTGAGCTAAGCTCAGGAAGCGCAAAATCACCCGAAAATGCATTCAGGTTATATTGCGCATCATATGGAATCTAGCGCAATTCTTAGCCTCAGCTAAGCTCAGGAAGCGCAAAATCACCCGAAAATGCATTCAGGTTACATTGCGCATCATATGGAATCTGGTGTTTTCCTGAGCCTGAGCTAAGTTTAGGAAGCGCAAAATCACCCGAAAATGTATTCAGGTTACATTGCGCATCATATGGAATCTAGAGCCTGAGCTAAACTTAGGAAGCGCAAAATCATCCGAAAATGCATTCAGAATACATTGCGCTTCATATTGAATCTAGATTCCATATGATGCGCAATTGTAACTGGAATGTATTTTCGGGTGATTTCGCGCTTCCTAAGCATAGCTCAGGCTTAGGAAAACACCAAATTCGATATGATGTGCAATGTAACCTGAATGTATTTTCAAATGATTTTGCACTTCCTAAGCTTAACTCAGGCTTAGGATTGCTCTAGATTCCATATGTTGCGCAATATAACCTGAATGTATCTTCGGGTGAATTTGCGCTTCCTATGCATAGCTCAGGCTAAGTAAAACACTAGATTCCATATGATGCGCAATGTAACCTGATTTTGCGCTTCCTGAGCTTAGCTCAGCTTCCATATGATGCGAATGCATTTTCGGGTGATTTTGCGCTTCCTGAGCTTAGCTCAGGCTAAGAATTTCTCTAGATTGCGTAAAATCACCCGAAAATACATTCAGGTTATATTGCGCATCATATGGAATCTAGAGCAATCCTAAGCCTGAGCTATGCTCAGGAAGCGCAAAATCACCCGAATATACATTCAGGTTATATTGCGCATCATATGGAATCTAGAGCAATCCTAAGCCTGAGCTAACCTAAGGAAGCGCAAAATCACCTGAAAATACATTCAGGTTACATTGAACATTATATCGAATTTGGTGTTTTCCTAAGCCTGAGCTAAGCTTAGGAAGCGCAAAATCACCCGAAAATGCATTCAGGTTACATTGCGCATATGCATATGGAATCTAGAGCAATTCTTAGCCTGAGCTAAGCTCAGGAAGCGCAAAATCACCCGAAAATGCATTCAGGTTATATTGCGCATCATATGGAATCGAGCGCAATTCTTAGCCTCAGCTAAGCTCAGGAAGCGCAAAATCACCCGAAAATGCATTCAGGTTACATTGCGCATCATATGGAATCTGGTGTTTTCCTGAGCCTGAGCTAAGTTTAGGAAGCGCAAAATCACCCGAAAATGTATTCAGGTTACATTGCGCATCATATGGAATCTGGTGTTTTCCTAACCATGAGCTAAGCTTAGCAAGCGCAAAATCACCCGAAAATGCATTCAGGTTATATTGCGCATCATATGGAATCTAGCGCAATTCTTAGCCTCAGCTAAGCTCAGGAAGCGCAAAATCACCCGAAAATGCATTCAGGTTACATTGCGCATCATATGGAATCTGGTGTTTTTCTGAGCCTGAGCTAAGTTGAGGAAGCGCAAATTCACCCGAAAATGTATTCAGGTTACATTGCGCATCATATGGAATCTAGAGCCTGAGCTAAACTTAGGAAGCGCAAAATCATCCGAAAATGCATTCAGAATACATTGCGCTTCATATTGAATCTAGATTCCATATGATGCGCAATTGTAACTGGAATGAATTTTCGGGTGATTTCGCGCTTCCTAAGCATAGCTGAGGCTTAGGAAAACACCAAATTCGATATGATGTGCAATGTAACCTGAATGTATTTTCAAATGATTTTGCGCTTCCTAAGCTTAATTCAGGCTTAGGATTGCTCTAGATTCCATATGTTGCGCAATATAACCTGAATGTATCTTCGGGTGAATTTGCGCTTCCTATGCATACCTCAGGCTAAGTAAAACACCAGATTCCATATGATGCGCAATGTAACCTGAATGCATTTTCGGGTGATTTTGCGCTTGCTAAGCTTAGCTCATGCTTAGGAAAACACCAGATTCCATATGATGCGCAATTGTAACTGGAATGTATTTTCGGGTGATTTCGCGCTTCCTAAGCATAGCTCAGGCTTAGGAAAACACTAAATTCGATATGATGTGCAATGTAACCTGAATGTATTTTCAGGTGATTTTGCGCTTCCTAAGCTTAGCTGAGGCTTAGGAATGCACCAAATTCCATATGATGCGCAATATAACCTGAATGTATTTTCGGGTGAATTTGCGCTTCCTAAGCATAGCTCAGGCTAAGTAAAACACCAGATTCCATATGATGCGCAATGTAACCTGAATGCATTTTCGGGTGATTTTGCGCTTCCTGAGCTTAGCTCAGATTCCATATGATGCGAATGCATTTTCGGGTGATTTTGCGCTTCCTGAGCTTAGCTCAGATTCCATATGATGCGAATGCATTTTCGGGTGATTTTGCGCTTCCTAAGCTTAGCTCAGGCTAAGAATTTCTCTAGATTCCATATGATGCGCAAAAACACCCGAAAATACATTCAGGTTATATTGCGCATCATATGGAATCTAGAGCAATCCTAAGCCTGAGCTAAGCTTAGGAAGCGCAAAATCACCTGAAAATACATTCAGGTTACATTGCACATCATATCGAATTTGGTGTTTTCCTAAGCCTGAGCTATGCTTAGGAAGCGCCAAATCACCCGAAAATACATTCAGGTTACATTGCGCATCATATGGAATCTAGAGCAATCCTAAGCCTGAGCTAAGCTTAGGAAGCGCAAAATCACCTGAAAATACATTCAGGTTACATTGCACATCATATCGAATTTGGTGTTTTCCTAAGCCTGAGCTAAGCTTAGGAAGCGCAAAATCACCCGAAAATGCATTCAGGTTACATTGCGCATCATATGGAATCTAGAGCAATTCTTAGCCTGAGCTAAGCTCAGGAAGCGCAAAATCACCCGAAAATGCATTCAGGTTATATTGCGCATCATATGGAATCTAGAGCAATTCTTAGCCTCAGCTAAGCTCAGGAATCGCAAAATAACCCGAAAATGCATTCAGGTTACATTGCGCATCATATGGAATCTGGTGTTTTCCTGAGCCTGAGCTAAGCTTAGGAAGCGCAAAATCACCCGAAAATGCATTCAGGTTACATTGCGCATCATATGGAATCTAGAGCAATTCTTAGCCTGAGCCAAACTTAGGAAGCGCAAAATCATCCGAAAATGCATTCAGAATACATTGCGCATCATATTGAATCTAGATTCCACATATGATGCGCAATTGTAACTGGAATGTATTTTCGGGTGATTTCGCGCTTCCTAAGCATAGCTCAGGCTTAGGAAAACACTAAATTTGATATGATGTGCAATGTAACCTGAATGTATTTTCAGGTGATTTTGCGCTTCCTAAGCTTAGCTCAGGCTTAGGAATGCACCAAATTCCATATGATGCGCAATATAACCTGAATGTATTTTCGGGTGAATTTGCGCTTCCTAAGCATAGCTCAGGCTAAGTAAAACACCAGATTCCATATGATGCGCAATGTAACCTGAATGCATTTTCGGGTGATTTTGCGCTTCCTGAGCTTAGCTCAGATTCCATATGATGCGAATGCATTTTCGGGTGATTTTGCGCTTCCTGAGCTTAGCTCAGATTCCATATGATGCGAATGCATTTTCGGGTGATTTTGCGCTTCCTAAGCTTAGCTCAGGCTAAGAATTTCTCTAGATTCCATATGATGCGCAAAAACACCCGAAAATACATTCAGGTTATATTGCGCATCATATGGAATCTAGAGCAATCCTAAGCCTGAGCTAAGCTTAGGAAGCGCAAAATCACCTGAAGATACATTCAGGTTACATTGCACATCATATCGAATTTGGTGTTTTCCTAAGCCTGAGCTATGCTTAGGAAGCTCCAAATCACCCGAAAATACATTCAGGTTACATTGCGCATCATATGGAATCTAGAGCAATCCTAAGCCTGAGCTAAGCTTAGGAAGCGCAAAATCACCTGAAAATACATTCAGGTTACATTGCACATCATATCGAATTTGGTGTTTTCCTAAACCTGAGCTAAGCTTAGGAAGCGCAAAATCACCCGAAAATGCATTCAGGTTACATTGCGCATCATATGGAATCTAGAGCCTGAGCTAAACTTAGGAAGCGCAAAATCATCCGAAAATGCATTCAGAATACATTGCGCATCATATTGAATCTAGATTCCACATATGATGCGCAATTGTAATTGGAATGTATTTTCGGGTGATTTCGCGCTTCCTAAGCATAGCTCAGGCTTAGGAAAACACCAAATTCGATATGATGTGCAATGAATGTATTTTCGGGTGATTACGCGCTTCCTAAGCTTAGCTCAGGCTTAGGAAAACACCAAATTCCATATGATGCGCAATATAACCTGAATGTATTTTCGGGTGAATTTGCGCTTCCTAAGCATAGCTCAGGCTAAGTTAAACACCAGATTCCATATGATGCGCAATGTAACCTGAATGCATTTTCGGGTGATTTTGCGCTTCCTGAGCTTAGCTCAGATTCCATATGATGCGAATGCATTTTCGGGTGATTTTGCGCTTCCTGAGCTTAGCTCAGGCTAAGAATTTCTCTAGATTCCATATGGTGCGTAAAATCACCCGAAAATACATTCAGGTTATATTGCGCATCATATGGAATCTAGAGCAATCCTAAGCCTGAGCTATGCTCAGGAAGCGCAAAATCACCCGAAAATACATTCAGGTTATATTGCGCATCATATGGAATCTAGAGCAATCCTAAGCCTGAGCTAAGCTTAGGAAGCGCAAAATCACCTGAAAATACATTCAGGTTACATTGAACATCATATCGAATTTGGTGTTTTCCTAAGCCTGAGCTAAGCTTAGGAAGCGCAAAATCACCCGAAAATGCATTCAGGTTACATTGCGCATATGCATATGGAATCTAGAGCAATTCTTAGCCTGAGCTCAGCTCAGGAAGCGCAAAATCACCCGAAAATGCATTCAGGTTATATTGCGCATCATATGGAATCTAGCGCAATTCTTAGCCTCAGCTAAGCTCAGGAAGCGCAAAATCACCCGAAAATGCATTCAGGTTACATTGCGCATCATATGGAATCTGGTGTTTTCCTGAGCCTGAGCTAAGTTTAGGAAGCGCAAAATCACCCGAAAATGTATTCAGGTTACATTGCGCATCATATGGAATCTAGAGCCTGAGCTAAACTTAGGAAGCGCAAAATCATCCGAAAATGCATTCAGAATACATTGCGCTTCATATTGAATCTAGATTCCATATGATGCGCAATTGTAACTGGAATGTATTTTCGGGTGATTTCGCGCTTCCTAAGCATAGCTCAGGCTTAGGAAAACACCAAATTCGATATGATGTGCAATGTAACCTGAATGTATTTTCAAATGATTTTGCACTTCCTAAGCTTAACTCAGGCTTAGGATTGCTCTAGATTCCATATGTTGCGCAATATAACCTGAATGTATCTTCGGGTGAATTTGCGCTTCCTATGCATAGCTCAGGCTAAGTAAAACACCAGATTCCATATGATGCGCAATGTAACCTGATTTTGCGCTTCCTGAGCTTAGCTCAGCTTCCATATGATGCGAATGCATTTTCGGGTGATTTTGCGCTTCCTGAGCTTAGCTCAGGCTAAGAATTTCTCTAGATTGCGTAAAATCACCCGAAAATACATTCAGGTTATATTGCGCATCATATGGAATCTAGAGCAATCCTAAGCCTGAGCTATGCTCAGGAAGCGCAAAATCACCCGAAAATACATTCAGGTTATATTGCGCATCATATGGAATCTAGAGCAATCCTAAGCCTAGGAAGCGCAAAATCACCTGAAAATACATTCAGGTTACATTGAACATTATATCGAATTTGGTGTTTTCCTAAGCCTGAGCTAAGCTTAGGAAGCGCAAAATCACCCGAAAATGCATTCAGGTTACATTGCGCATATGCATATGGAATCTAGAGCAATTCTTAGCCTGAGCTAAGCTCAGGAAGCGCAAAATCACCCGAAAATGCATTCAGGTTATATTGCGCATCATATGGAATCTAGCGCAATTCTTAGCCTCAGCTAAGCTCAGGAAGCGCAAAATCACCCGAAAATGCATTCAGGTTACATTGCGCATCATATGGAATCTGGTGTTTTCCTGAGCCTGAGCTAAGTTAAGGAAGCGCAAAATCACCCGAAAATGTATTCAGGTTACATTGCGCATCATATGGAATCTGGTGTTTTCCTAACCATGAGCTTAGCTTAGCAAGCGCAAAATCACCCGAAAATGCATTCAGGTTATATTGCGCATCATATGGAATCTAGCGCAATTCTTAGCTTCAGCTAAGCTCAGGAAGCGCAAAATCACCCGAAAATGCATTCAGGTTACATTGCGCATCATATGGAATCTGGTGTTTTCCTGAGCCTGAGCTAAGTTTAGGAAGCGCAAAATCACCCGAAAATGTATTCAGGTTACATTGCGCATCATATGGAATCTGGTGTTTTCCTAACCATGAGCTTAGCTAAGCAAGCGCAAAATCACCCGAAAATGCATTCAGGATATATTGCGCATCATATGGAATCTAGCGCAATTCTTAGCCTCAGCTAAGCTCAGGAAGCGCAAAATCACCCGAAAATGTATTCAGGTTACATTGCGCATCATATGGAATCTAGAGCCTGAGCTAAACTTAGGAAGCGCAAAATCATCCGAAAATGCATTCAGAATACATTGCGCTTCATATTGAATCTAGATTCCATATGATGCGCAATTGTAACTGGAATGAATTTTCGGGTGATTTCGCGCTTCCTAAGCATAGCTGAGGCTTAGGAAAACACCAAATTCGATATGATGTGCAATGTAACCTGAATGTATTTTTAAATGATTTTGCGCTTCCTAAGCTTAATTCAGGCTTAGGATTGCTCTAGATTCCATATGTTGCGCAATATAACCTGAATGTATCTTCGGGTGAAGTTGCGCTTCCTATGCATAGCTCAGGCTAAGTAAAACACCAGATTCCATATGATGCGCAATGTAACCTGAATGCATTTTCGGGTGATTTTGCGCTTGCTAAGCTTAGCTCATGCTTAGGAAAACACCAGATTCCATATGATGCGCAATTGTAACTGGAATGTATTTTCGGGTGATTTCGCGCTTCCTAAGCATAGCTCAGGCTTAGGAAAACACCAAATTCGATATGATGTGCAATGTAACCTGAATGTATTTTCAGGTGATTTTGCGCTTCCTAAGCTTAGCTGAGGCTTAGGAATGCACCAAATTCCATATGATGCGCAATATAACCTGAATGTATTTTCGGGTGAATTTGCGCTTCCTAAGCATAGCTCAGGCTAAGTAAAACACCAGATTCCATATGATGCGCAATGTAACCTGAATGCATTTTCGGGTGATTTTGCGCTTCCTGAGCTTAGCTCAGATTCCATATGATGCGAATGCATTTTCGGGTGATTTTGCGCTTCCTGAGCTTAGCTCAGATTCCATATGATGCGAATGCATTTTCGGGTGATTTTGCGCTTCCTAAGCTTAGCTCAGGCTAAGAATTTCTCTAGATTCCATATGATGCGCAAAAACACCCGAAAATACATTCAGGTTATATTGCGCATCATATGGAATCTAGAGCAATCCTAAGCCTGAGCTAAGCTTAGGAAGCGCAAAATCACCTGAAAATACATTCAGGTTACATTGCACATCATATCGAATTTGGTGTTTTCCTAAGCCTGAGCTATGCTTAGGAAGCGCCAAATCACCCGAAAATACATTCAGGTTACATTGCGCATCATATGGAATCTAGAGCAATCCTAAGCCTGAGCTAAGCTTAGGAAGCGCAAAATCACCTGAAAATACATTCAGGTTACATTGCACATCATATCGAATTTGGTGTTTTCCTAAGCCTGAGCTAAGCTTAGGAAGCGCAAAATCACCCGAAAATGCATTCAGGTTACATTGCGCATCATATGGAATCTAGAGCAATCCTAAGCCTGAGCTAAGCTTAGGAAGCGCAAAATCACCTGAAAATACATTCAGGTTACATTGCACATCATATCGAATTTGGTGTTTTCCTAAACTTGAGCTAAGCTTAGGAAGCGCAAAATCACCCGAAAATGCATTCAGGTTACATTGCGCATCATATGGAATCTAGAGCCTGAGCTAAACTTAGGAAGCGCAAAATCATCCGAAAATGCATTCAGAATACATTGCGCATCATATTGAATCTAGATTCCACATATGATGCGCAATTGTAACTGGAATGTATTTTCGGGTGATTTCGCGCTTCCTAAGCATAGCTCAGGCTTAGGAAAACACCAAATTCGATATGATGTGCAATGAATGTATTTTCGGGTGATTTCGCGCTTCCTAAGCTTAGCTCAGGCTTAGGAAAACACCAAATTCCATATGATGCGCAATATAACCTGAATGTATTTTCGGGTGAATTTGCGCTTCCTAAGCATAGCTCAGGCTAAGTTAAACACCAGATTCCATATGATGCGCAATGTAACCTGAATGCATTTTCGGGTGATTTTGCGCTTCCTGAGCTTAGCTCAGATTCCATATGATGCGAATGCATTTTCGGGTGATTTTGCGCTTCCTGAGCTTAGCTCAGGCTAAGAATTTCTCTAGATTCCATATGGTGCGTAAAATCACCCGAAAATACATTCAGGTTATATTGCGCATCATATGGAATCTAGAGCAATCCTAAGCCTGAGCTATGCTCAGGAAGCGCAAAATCACCCGAAAATACATTCAGGTTATATTGCGCATCATATGGAATCTAGAGCAATCCTAAGCCTGAGCTAAGCTTAGGAAGCGCAAAATCACCTGAAAATACATTCAGGTTACATTGAACATCATATCGAATTTGGTGTTTTCCTAAGCCTGAGCTAAGCTTAGGAAGCGCAAAATCACCCGAAAATGCATTCAGGTTACATTGCGCATATGCATATGGAATCTAGAGCAATTCTTAGCCTGAGCTAAGCTCAGGAAGCGCAAAATCACCCGAAAATGCATTCAGGTTATATTGCGCATCATATGGAATCTAGCGCAATTCTTAGCCTCAGCTAAGCTCAGGAAGCGCAAAATCACCCGAAAATGCATTCAGGTTACATTGCGCATCATATGGAATCTGGTGTTTTCCTGAGCCTGAGCTAAGTTTAGGAAGCGCAAAATCACCCGAAAATGTATTCAGGTTACATTGCGCATCATATGGAATCTAGAGCCTGAGCTAAACTTAGGAAGCGCAAAATCATCCGAAAATGCATTCAGAATACATTGCGCTTCATATTGAATCTAGATTCCATATGATGCGCAATTGTAACTGGAATGTATTTTCGGGTGATTTCGCGCTTCCTAAGCATAGCTCAGGCTTAGGAAAACACCAAATTCGATATGATGTGCAATGTAACCTGAATGTATTTTCAAATGATTTTGCACTTCCTAAGCTTAACTCAGGCTTAGGATTGCTCTAGATTCCATATGTTGCGCAATATAACCTGAATGTATCTTCGGGTGAATTTGCGCTTCCTATGCATAGCTCAGGCTAAGTAAAACACCAGATTCCATATGATGCGCAATGTAACCTGAATGCATTTTCGGGTGATTTTGCGCTTCCTGAGCTTAGCTCAGATTCCATATGATGCGAATGCATTTTCGGGTGATTTTGCGCTTCCTGAGCTTAGCTCAGATTCCATATGATGCGAATGCATTTTCGGGTGATTTTGCGCTTCCTAAGCTTAGCTCAGGCTAAGAATTTCTCTAGATTCCATATGATGCGCAAAAACACCCGAAAATACATTCAGGTTATATTGCGCATCATATGGAATCTAGAGCAATCCTAAGCCTGAGCTAAGCTTAGGAAGCGCAAAATCACCTGAAAATACATTCAGGTTACATTGCACATCATATCGAATTTGGTGTTTTCCTAAGCCTGAGCTATGCTTAGGAAGCGCCAAATCACCCGAAAATACATTCAGGTTACATTGCGCATCATATGGAATCTAGAGCAATCCTAAGCCTGAGCTAAGCTTAGGAAGCGCAAAATCACCTGAAAATACATTCAGGTTACATTGCACATCATATCGAATTTGGTGTTTTCCTAAGCCTGAGCTAAGCTTAGGAAGCGCAAAATCACCCGAAAATGCATTCAGGTTACATTGCGCATCATATGGAATCTAGAGCAATCCTAAGCCTGAGCTAAGCTTAGGAAGCGCAAAATCACCTGAAAATACATTCAGGTTACATTGCACATCATATCGAATTTGGTGTTTTCCTAAACCTGAGCTAAGCTTAGGAAGCGCAAAATCACCCGAAAATGCATTCAGGTTACATTGCGCATCATATGGAATCTAGAGCCTGAGCTAAACTTAGGAAGCGCAAAATCATCCGAAAATGCATTCAGAATACATTGCGCATCATATTGAATCTAGATTCCACATATGATGCGCAATTGTAACTGGAATGTATTTTCGGGTGATTTCGCGCTTCCTAAGCATAGCTCAGGCTTAGGAAAACACCAAATTCGATATGATGTGCAATGAATGTATTTTCGGGTGATTTCGCGCTTCCTAAGCTTAGCTCAGGCTTAGGAAAACACCAAATTCCATATGATGCGCAATATAACCTGAATGTATTTTCGGGTGAATTTGCGCTTCCTAAGCATAGCTCAGGCTAAGTTAAACACCAGATTCCATATGATGCGCAATGTAACCTGAATGCATTTTCGGGTGATTTTGCGCTTCCTGAGCTTAGCTCAGATTCCATATGATGCGAATGCATTTTCGGGTGATTTTGCGCTTCCTGAGCTTAGCTCAGGCTAAGAATTTCTCTAGATTCCATATGGTGCGTAAAATCACCCGAAAATACATTCAGGTTATATTGCGCATCATATGGAATCTAGAGCAATCCTAAGCCTGAGCTAAGCTTAGGAAGCGCAAAATCACCTGAAAATACATTCAGGTTACATTGAACATCATATCGAATTTGGTGTTTTCCTAAGCCTGAGCTAAGCTTAGGAAGCGCAAAATCACCCGAAAATGCATTCAGGTTACATTGCGCATATGCATATGGAATCTAGAGCAATTCTTAGCCTGAGCTAAGCTCAGGAAGCGCAAAATCACCCGAAAATGCATTCAGGTTATATTGCGCATCATATGGAATCTAGCGCAATTCTTAGCCTCAGCTAAGCTCAGGAAGGGCAAAATCACCCGAAAATGCATTCAGGTTACATTGCGCATCATATGGAATCTGGTGTTTTCCTGAGCCTGAGCTAAGTTTAGGAAGCGCAAAATCACCCGAAAATGTATTCAGGTTACATTGCGCATCATATGGAATCTAGAGCCTGAGCTTTAACTTAGGAAGCGCAAAATCATCCGAAAATGCATTCAGAATACATTGCGCTTCATATTGAATCTAGATTCCATATGATGCGCAATTGTAACTGGAATGTATTTTCGGGTGATTTCGCGCTTCCTAAGCATAGCTCAGGCTTAGGAAAACACCAAATTCGATATGATGTGCAATGTAACCTGAATGTATTTTCAAATGATTTTGCACTTCCTAAGCTTAACTCAGGCTTAGGATTGCTCTAGATTCCATATGTTGCGCAATATAACCTGAATGTATCTTCGGGTGAATTTGCGCTTCCTATGCATAGCTCAGGCTAAGTAAAACACCAGATTCCATATGATGCGCAATGTAACCTGATTTTGCGCTTCCTGAGCTTAGCTCAGCTTCCATATGATGCGAATGCATTTTCGGGTGATTTTGCGCTTCCTGAGCTTAGCTCAGGCTAAGAATTTCTCTAGATTGCGTAAAATCACCCGAAAATACATTCAGGTTATATTGCGCATCATATGGAATCTAGAGCAATCCTAAGCCTGAGCTATGCTCAGGAAGCGCAAAATCACCCGAAAATACATTCAGGTTATATTGCGCATCATATGGAATCTAGAGCAATCCTAAGCCTAGGAGGCGCAAAATCACCTGAAAATACATTCAGGTTACATTGAACATTATATCGAATTTGGTGTTTTCCTAAGCCTGAGCTAAGCTTAGGAAGCGCAAAATCACCCGAAAATGCATTCAGGTTACATTGCGCATATGCATATGGAATCTAGAGCAATTCTTAGCCTGAGCTAAGCTCAGGAAGCGCAAAATCACCCGAAAATGCATTCAGGTTATATTGCGCATCATATGGAATCTAGCGCAATTCTTAGCCTCAGCTAAGCTCAGGAAGCGCAAAATCACCCGAAAATGCATTCAGGTTACATTGCGCATCATATGGAATCTGGTGTTTTCCTGAGCCTGAGCTAAGTTTAGGAAGCGCAAAATCACCCGAAAATGTATTCAGGTTACATTGCGCATCATATGGAATCTGGTGTTTTCCTAACCATGAGCTTAGCTTAGCAAGCGCAAAATCACCCGAAAATGCATTCAGGTTATATTGCGCATCATATGGAATCTAGCGCAATTCTTAGCCTCAGCTAAGCTCAGGAAGCGCAAAATCACCCGAAAATGCATTCAGGTTACATTGCGCATCATATGGAATCTGGTGTTTTCCTGAGCCTGAGCTAAGTTTAGGAAGCGCAAAATCACCCAAAAATGTATTCAGGTTACATTGCGCATCATATGGAATCTGGTGTTTTCCTAACCATGAGCTTAGCTAAGCAAGCGCAAAATCACCCGAAAATGCATTCAGGTTATATTGCGCATCATATGGAATCTAGCGCAATTCTTAGCCTCAGCTAAGCTCAGGAAGCGCAAAATCACCCGAAAATGCATTCAGGTTACATTGCGCATCATATGGAATCTGGTGTTTTTCTGAGCCTGAGCTAAGTTTAGGAAGCGCAAAATCACCCGAAAATGTATTCAGGTTACATTGCGCATCATATGGAATCTAGAGCCTGAGCTAAACTTAGGAAGCGCAAAATCATCCGAAAATGCATTCAGAATACATTGCGCTTCATATTGAATCTAGATTCCATATGATGCGCAATTGTAACTGGAATGAATTTTCGGGTGATTTCGCGCTTCCTAAGCATAGCTGAGGCTTAGGAAAACACCAAATTCGATATGATGTGCAATGTAACCTGAATGTATTTTCAAATGATTTTGCGCTTCCTAAGCTTAATTCAGGCTTAGGATTGCTCTAGATTCCATATGTTGCGCAATATAACCTGAATGTATCTTCGGGTGAATTTGCGCTTCCTATGCATAGCTCAGGCTAAGTAAAACACCAGATTCCATATGATGCGCAATGTAACCTGAATGCATTTTCGGGTGATTTTGCGCTTGCTAAGCTTAGCTCATGCTTAGGAAAACACCAGATTCCATATGATGCGCAATTGTAACTGGAATGTATTTTCGGGTGATTTCGCGCTTCCTAAGCATAGCTCAGGCTTAGGAAAACACCAAATTCGATATGATGTGCAATGTAACCTGAATGTATTTTCAGGTGATTTTGCGCTTCCTAAGCTTAGCTGAGGCTTAGGAATGCACCAAATTCCATATGATGCGCAATATAACCTGAATGTATTTTCGGGTGAATTTGCGCTTCCTAAGCATAGCTCAGGCTAAGTAAAACACCAGATTCCATATGATGCGCAATGTAACCTGATTTTGCGCTTCCTGAGCTTAGCTCAGCTTCCATATGATGCGAATGCATTTTCGGGTGATTTTGCGCTTCCTGAGCTTAGCTCAGGCTAAGAATTTCTCTAGATTGCGTAAAATCACCCGAAAATACATTCAGGTTATATTGCGCATCATATGGAATCTAGAGCAATCCTAAGCCTGAGCTATGCTCAGGAAGCGCAAAATCACCCGAAAATACATTCAGGTTATATTGCGCATCATATGGAATCTAGAGCAATCCTAAGCCTAGGAAGCGCAAAATCACCTGAAAATACATTCAGGTTACATTGAACATTATATCGAATTTGGTGTTTTCCTAAGCCTGAGCTAAGCTTAGGAAGCGCAAAATCACCCGAAAATGCATTCAGGTTACATTGCGCATATGCATATGGAATCTAGAGCAATTCTTAGCCTGAGCTAAGCTCAGGAAGCGCAAAATCACCCGAAAATGCATTCAGGTTATATTGCGCATCATATGGAATCTAGCGCAATTCTTAGCCTCAGCTAAGCTCAGGAAGCGCAAAATCACCCGAAAATGCATTCAGGTTACATTGCGCATCATATGGAATCTGGTGTTTTCCTGAGCCTGAGCTAAGTTAAGGAAGCGCAAAATCACCCGAAAATGTATTCAGGTTACATTGCGCATCATATGGAATCTGGTGTTTTCCTAACCATGAGCTTAGCTTAGCAAGCGCAAAATCACCCGAAAATGCATTCAGGTTATATTGCGCATCATATGGAATCTAGCGCAATTCTTAGCTTCAGCTAAGCTCAGGAAGCGCAAAATCACCCGAAAATGCATTCAGGTTACATTGCGCATCATATGGAATCTGGTGTTTTCCTGAGCCTGAGCTAAGTTTAGGAAGCGCAAAATCACCCGAAAATGTATTCAGGTTACATTGCGCATCATATGGAATCTGGTGTTTTCCTAACCATGAGCTTAGCTAAGCAAGCGCAAAATCACCCGAAAATGCATTCAGGATATATTGCGCATCATATGGAATCTAGCGCAATTCTTAGCCTCAGCTAAGCTCAGGAAGCGCAAAATCACCCGAAAATGTATTCAGGTTACATTGCGCATCATATGGAATCTAGAGCCTGAGCTAAACTTAGGAAGCGCAAAATCATCCGAAAATGCATTCAGAATACATTGCGCTTCATATTGAATCTAGATTCCATATGATGCGCAATTGTAACTGGAATGAATTTTCGGGTGATTTCGCGCTTCCTAAGCATAGCTGAGGCTTAGGAAAACACCAAATTCGATATGATGTGCAATGTAACCTGAATGTATTTTTAAATGATTTTGCGCTTCCTAAGCTTAATTCAGGCTTAGGATTGCTCTAGATTCCATATGTTGCGCAATATAACCTGAATGTATCTTCGGGTGAAGTTGCGCTTCCTATGCATAGCTCAGGCTAAGTAAAACACCAGATTCCATATGATGCGCAATGTAACCTGAATGCATTTTCGGGTGATTTTGCGCTTGCTAAGCTTAGCTCATGCTTAGGAAAACACCAGATTCCATATGATGCGCAATTGTAACTGGAATGTATTTTCGGGTGATTTCGCGCTTCCTAAGCATAGCTCAGGCTTAGGAAAACACCAAATTCGATATGATGTGCAATGTAACCTGAATGTATTTTCAGGTGATTTTGCGCTTCCTAAGCTTAGCTGAGGCTTAGGAATGCACCAAATTCCATATGATGCGCAATATAACCTGAATGTATTTTCGGGTGAATTTGCGCTTCCTAAGCATAGCTCAGGCTAAGTAAAACACCAGATTCCATATGATGCGCAATGTAACCTGAATGCATTTTCGGGTGATTTTGCGCTTCCTGAGCTTAGCTCAGATTCCATATGATGCGAATGCATTTTCGGGTGATTTTGCGCTTCCTGAGCTTAGCTCAGATTCCATATGATGCGAATGCATTTTCGGGTGATTTTGCGCTTCCTAAGCTTAGCTCAGGCTAAGAATTTCTCTAGATTCCATATGATGCGCAAAAACACCCGAAAATACATTCAGGTTATATTGCGCATCATATGGAATCTAGAGCAATCCTAAGCCTGAGCTAAGCTTAGGAAGCGCAAAATCACCTGAAAATACATTCAGGTTACATTGCACATCATATCGAATTTGGTGTTTTCCTAAGCCTGAGCTATGCTTAGGAAGCGCCAAATCACCCGAAAATACATTCAGGTTACATTGCGCATCATATGGAATCTAGAGCAATCCTAAGCCTGAGCTAAGCTTAGGAAGCGCAAAATCACCTGAAAATACATTCAGGTTACATTGCACATCATATCGAATTTGGTGTTTTCCTAAGCCTGAGCTAAGCTTAGGAAGCGCAAAATCACCCGAAAATGCATTCAGGTTACATTGCGCATCATATGGAATCTAGAGCAATCCTAAGCCTGAGCTAAGCTTAGGAAGCGCAAAATCACCTGAAAATACATTCAGGTTACATTGCACATCATATCGAATTTGGTGTTTTCCTAAACTTGAGCTAAGCTTAGGAAGCGCAAAATCACCCGAAAATGCATTCAGGTTACATTGCGCATCATATGGAATCTAGAGCCTGAGCTAAACTTAGGAAGCGCAAAATCATCCGAAAATGCATTCAGAATACATTGCGCATCATATTGAATCTAGATTCCACATATGATGCGCAATTGTAACTGGAATGTATTTTCGGGTGATTTCGCGCTTCCTAAGCATAGCTCAGGCTTAGGAAAACACCAAATTCGATATGATGTGCAATGAATGTATTTTCGGGTGATTTCGCGCTTCCTAAGCTTAGCTCAGGCTTAGGAAAACACCAAATTCCATATGATGCGCAATATAACCTGAATGTATTTTCGGGTGAATTTGCGCTTCCTAAGCATAGCTCAGGCTAAGTTAAACACCAGATTCCATATGATGCGCAATGTAACCTGAATGCATTTTCGGGTGATTTTGCGCTTCCTGAGCTTAGCTCAGATTCCATATGATGCGAATGCATTTTCGGGTGATTTTGCGCTTCCTGAGCTTAGCTCAGGCTAAGAATTTCTCTAGATTCCATATGGTGCGTAAAATCACCCGAAAATACATTCAGGTTATATTGCGCATCATATGGAATCTAGAGCAATCCTAAGCCTGAGCTATGCTCAGGAAGCGCAAAATCACCCGAAAATACATTCAGGTTATATTGCGCATCATATGGAATCTAGAGCAATCCTAAGCCTGAGCTAAGCTTAGGAAGCGCAAAATCACCTGAAAATACATTCAGGTTACATTGAACATCATATCGAATTTGGTGTTTTCCTAAGCCTGAGCTAAGCTTAGGAAGCGCAAAATCACCCGAAAATGCATTCAGGTTACATTGCGCATATGCATATGGAATCTAGAGCAATTCTTAGCCTGAGCTAAGCTCAGGAAGCGCAAAATCACCCGAAAATGCATTCAGGTTATATTGCGCATCATATGGAATCTAGCGCAATTCTTAGCCTCAGCTAAGCTCAGGAAGCGCAAAATCACCCGAAAATGCATTCAGGTTACATTGCGCATCATATGGAATCTGGTGTTTTCCTGAGCCTGAGCTAAGTTTAGGAAGCGCAAAATCACCCGAAAATGTATTCAGGTTACATTGCGCATCATATGGAATCTAGAGCCTGAGCTAAACTTAGGAAGCGCAAAATCATCCGAAAATGCATTCAGAATACATTGCGCTTCATATTGAATCTAGATTCCATATGATGCGCAATTGTAACTGGAATGTATTTTCGGGTGATTTCGCGCTTCCTAAGCATAGCTCAGGCTTAGGAAAACACCAAATTCGATATGATGTGCAATGTAACCTGAATGTATTTTCAAATGATTTTGCACTTCCTAAGCTTAACTCAGGCTTAGGATTGCTCTAGATTCCATATGTTGCGCAATATAACCTGAATGTATCTTCGGGTGAATTTGCGCTTCCTATGCATAGCTCAGGCTAAGTAAAACACCAGATTCCATATGATGCGCAATGTAACCTGAATGCATTTTCGGGTGATTTTGCGCTTCCTGAGCTTAGCTCAGATTCCATATGATGCGAATGCATTTTCGGGTGATTTTGCGCTTCCTGAGCTTAGCTCAGATTCCATATGATGCGAATGCATTTTCGGGTGATTTTGCGCTTCCTAAGCTTAGCTCAGGCTAAGAATTTCTCTAGATTCCATATGATGCGCAAAAACACCCGAAAATACATTCAGGTTATATTGCGCATCATATGGAATCTAGAGCAATCCTAAGCCTGAGCTAAGCTTAGGAAGCGCAAAATCACCTGAAAATACATTCAGGTTACATTGCACATCATATCGAATTTGGTGTTTTCCTAAGCCTGAGCTATGCTTAGGAAGCGCCAAATCACCCGAAAATACATTCAGGTTACATTGCGCATCATATGGAATCTAGAGCAATCCTAAGCCTGAGCTAAGCTTAGGAAGCGCAAAATCACCTGAAAATACATTCAGGTTACATTGCACATCATATCGAATTTGGTGTTTTCCTAAGCCTGAGCTAAGCTTAGGAAGCGCAAAATCACCCGAAAATGCATTCAGGTTACATTGCGCATCATATGGAATCTAGAGCAATCCTAAGCCTGAGCTAAGCTTAGGAAGCGCAAAATCACCTGAAAATACATTCAGGTTACATTGCACATCATATCGAATTTGGTGTTTTCCTAAACCTGAGCTAAGCTTAGGAAGCGCAAAATCACCCGAAAATGCATTCAGGTTACATTGCGCATCATATGGAATCTAGAGCCTGAGCTAAACTTAGGAAGCGCAAAATCATCCGAAAATGCATTCAGAATACATTGCGCATCATATTGAATCTAGATTCCACATATGATGCGCAATTGTAACTGGAATGTATTTTCGGGTGATTTCGCGCTTCCTAAGCATAGCTCAGGCTTAGGAAAACACCAAATTCGATATGATGTGCAATGAATGTATTTTCGGGTGATTTCGCGCTTCCTAAGCTTAGCTCAGGCTTAGGAAAACACCAAATTCCATATGATGCGCAATATAACCTGAATGTATTTTCGGGTGAATTTGCGCTTCCTAAGCATAGCTCAGGCTAAGTTAAACACCAGATTCCATATGATGCGCAATGTAACCTGAATGCATTTTCGGGTGATTTTGCGCTTCCTGAGCTTAGCTCAGATTCCATATGATGCGAATGCATTTTCGGGTGATTTTGCGCTTCCTGAGCTTAGCTCAGGCTAAGAATTTCTCTAGATTCCATATGGTGCGTAAAATCACCCGAAAATACATTCAGGTTATATTGCGCATCATATGGAATCTAGAGCAATCCTAAGCCTGAGCTAAGCTTAGGAAGCGCAAAATCACCTGAAAATACATTCAGGTTACATTGAACATCATATCGAATTTGGTGTTTTCCTAAGCCTGAGCTAAGCTTAGGAAGCGCAAAATCACCCGAAAATGCATTCAGGTTACATTGCGCATATGCATATGGAATCTAGAGCAATTCTTAGCCTGAGCTAAGCTCAGGAAGCGCAAAATCACCCGAAAATGCATTCAGGTTATATTGCGCATCATATGGAATCTAGCGCAATTCTTAGCCTCAGCTAAGCTCAGGAAGGGCAAAATCACCCGAAAATGCATTCAGGTTACATTGCGCATCATATGGAATCTGGTGTTTTCCTGAGCCTGAGCTAAGTTTAGGAAGCGCAAAATCACCCGAAAATGTATTCAGGTTACATTGCGCATCATATGGAATCTAGAGCCTGAGCTTTAACTTAGGAAGCGCAAAATCATCCGAAAATGCATTCAGAATACATTGCGCTTCATATTGAATCTAGATTCCATATGATGCGCAATTGTAACTGGAATGTATTTTCGGGTGATTTCGCGCTTCCTAAGCATAGCTCAGGCTTAGGAAAACACCAAATTCGATATGATGTGCAATGTAACCTGAATGTATTTTCAAATGATTTTGCACTTCCTAAGCTTAACTCAGGCTTAGGATTGCTCTAGATTCCATATGTTGCGCAATATAACCTGAATGTATCTTCGGGTGAATTTGCGCTTCCTATGCATAGCTCAGGCTAAGTAAAACACCAGATTCCATATGATGCGCAATGTAACCTGATTTTGCGCTTCCTGAGCTTAGCTCAGCTTCCATATGATGCGAATGCATTTTCGGGTGATTTTGCGCTTCCTGAGCTTAGCTCAGGCTAAGAATTTCTCTAGATTGCGTAAAATCACCCGAAAATACATTCAGGTTATATTGCGCATCATATGGAATCTAGAGCAATCCTAAGCCTGAGCTATGCTCAGGAAGCGCAAAATCACCCGAAAATACATTCAGGTTATATTGCGCATCATATGGAATCTAGAGCAATCCTAAGCCTAGGAGGCGCAAAATCACCTGAAAATACATTCAGGTTACATTGAACATTATATCGAATTTGGTGTTTTCCTAAGCCTGAGCTAAGCTTAGGAAGCGCAAAATCACCCGAAAATGCATTCAGGTTACATTGCGCATATGCATATGGAATCTAGAGCAATTCTTAGCCTGAGCTAAGCTCAGGAAGCGCAAAATCACCCGAAAATGCATTCAGGTTATATTGCGCATCATATGGAATCTAGCGCAATTCTTAGCCTCAGCTAAGCTCAGGAAGCGCAAAATCACCCGAAAATGCATTCAGGTTACATTGCGCATCATATGGAATCTGGTGTTTTCCTGAGCCTGAGCTAAGTTTAGGAAGCGCAAAATCACCCGAAAATGTATTCAGGTTACATTGCGCATCATATGGAATCTGGTGTTTTCCTAACCATGAGCTTAGCTTAGCAAGCGCAAAATCACCCGAAAATGCATTCAGGTTATATTGCGCATCATATGGAATCTAGCGCAATTCTTAGCCTCAGCTAAGCTCAGGAAGCGCAAAATCACCCGAAAATGCATTCAGGTTACATTGCGCATCATATGGAATCTGGTGTTTTCCTGAGCCTGAGCTAAGTTTAGGAAGCGCAAAATCACCCAAAAATGTATTCAGGTTACATTGCGCATCATATGGAATCTGGTGTTTTCCTAACCATGAGCTTAGCTAAGCAAGCGCAAAATCACCCGAAAATGCATTCAGGTTATATTGCGCATCATATGGAATCTAGCGCAATTCTTAGCCTCAGCTAAGCTCAGGAAGCGCAAAATCACCCGAAAATGCATTCAGGTTACATTGCGCATCATATGGAATCTGGTGTTTTTCTGAGCCTGAGCTAAGTTTAGGAAGCGCAAAATCACCCGAAAATGTATTCAGGTTACATTGCGCATCATATGGAATCTAGAGCCTGAGCTAAACTTAGGAAGCGCAAAATCATCCGAAAATGCATTCAGAATACATTGCGCTTCATATTGAATCTAGATTCCATATGATGCGCAATTGTAACTGGAATGAATTTTCGGGTGATTTCGCGCTTCCTAAGCATAGCTGAGGCTTAGGAAAACACCAAATTCGATATGATGTGCAATGTAACCTGAATGTATTTTCAAATGATTTTGCGCTTCCTAAGCTTAATTCAGGCTTAGGATTGCTCTAGATTCCATATGTTGCGCAATATAACCTGAATGTATCTTCGGGTGAATTTGCGCTTCCTATGCATAGCTCAGGCTAAGTAAAACACCAGATTCCATATGATGCGCAATGTAACCTGAATGCATTTTCGGGTGATTTTGCGCTTGCTAAGCTTAGCTCATGCTTAGGAAAACACCAGATTCCATATGATGCGCAATTGTAACTGGAATGTATTTTCGGGTGATTTCGCGCTTCCTAAGCATAGCTCAGGCTTAGGAAAACACCAAATTCGATATGATGTGCAATGTAACCTGAATGTATTTTCAGGTGATTTTGCGCTTCCTAAGCTTAGCTGAGGCTTAGGAATGCACCAAATTCCATATGATGCGCAATATAACCTGAATGTATTTTCGGGTGAATTTGCGCTTCCTAAGCATAGCTCAGGCTAAGTAAAACACCAGATTCCATATGATGCGCAATGTAACCTGAATGCATTTTCGGGTGATTTTGCGCTTCCTGAGCTTAGCTCAGATTCCATATGATGCGAATGCATTTTCGGGTGATTTTGCGCTTCCTGAGCTTAGCTCAGATTCCATATGATGCGAATGCATTTTCGGGTGATTTTGCGCTTCCTAAGCTTAGCTCAGGCTAAGAATTTCTCTAGATTCCATATGATGCGCAAAAACACCCGAAAATACATTCAGGTTATATTGCGCATCATATGGAATCTAGAGCAATCCTAAGCCTGAGCTAAGCTTAGGAAGCGCAAAATCACCTGAAAATACATTCAGGTTACATTGCACATCATATCGAATTTGGTGTTTTCCTAAGCCTGAGCTATGCTTAGGAAGCGCCAAATCACCCGAAAATACATTCAGGTTACATTGCGCATCATATGGAATCTAGAGCAATCCTAAGCCTGAGCTAAGCTTAGGAAGCGCAAAATCACCTGAAAATACATTCAGGTTACATTGCACATCATATCGAATTTGGTGTTTTCCTAAGCCTGAGCTAAGCTTAGGAAGCGCAAAATCACCCGAAAATGCATTCAGGTTACATTGCGCATCATATGGAATCTAGAGCAATCCTAAGCCTGAGCTAAGCTTAGGAAGCGCAAAATCACCTGAAAATACATTCAGGTTACATTGCACATCATATCGAATTTGGTGTTTTCCTAAACCTGAGCTAAGCTTAGGAAGCGCAAAATCACCCGAAAATGCATTCAGGTTACATTGCGCATCATATGGAATCTAGAGCCTGAGCTAAACTTAGGAAGCGCAAAATCATCCGAAAATGCATTCAGAATACATTGCGCATCATATTGAATCTAGATTCCACATATGATGCGCAATTGTAACTGGAATGTATTTTCGGGTGATTTCGCGCTTCCTAAGCATAGCTCAGGCTTAGGAAAACACCAAATTCGATATGATGTGCAATGAATGTATTTTCGGGTGATTTCGCGCTTCCTAAGCTTAGCTCAGGCTTAGGAAAACACCAAATTCCATATGATGCGCAATATAACCTGAATGTATTTTCGGGTGAATTTGCGCTTCCTAAGCATAGCTCAGGCTAAGTTAAACACCAGATTCCATATGATGCGCAATGTAACCTGAATGCATTTTCGGGTGATTTTGCGCTTCCTGAGCTTAGCTCAGATTCCATATGATGCGAATGCATTTTCGGGTGATTTTGCGCTTCCTGAGCTTAGCTCAGGCTAAGAATTTCTCTAGATTCCATATGGTGCGTAAAATCACCCGAAAATACATTCAGGTTATATTTTGCATCATATGGAATCTAGAGCAATCCTAAGCCTGAGCTATGCTCAGGAAGCGCAAAATCACCCGAAAATACATTCAGGTTATATTGCGCATCATATGGAATCTAGAGCAATCCTAAGCCTGAGCTAAGCTTAGGAAGCGCAAAATCACCTGAAAATACATTCAGGTTACATTGAACATCATATCGAATTTGGTGTTTTCCTAAGCCTGAGCTAAGCTTAGGAAGCGCAAAATCACCCGAAAATGCATTCAGGTTACATTGCGCATATGCATATGGAATCTAGAGCAATTCTTAGCCTGAGCTAAGCTCAGGAAGCGCAAAATCACCCGAAAATGCATTCAGGTTATATTGCGCATCATATGGAATCTAGCGCAATTCTTAGCCTCAGCTAAGCTCAGGAAGCGCAAAATCACCCGAAAATGCATTCAGGTTACATTGCGCATCATATGGAATCTGGTGTTTTCCTGAGCCTGAGCTAAGTTTAGGAAGCGCAAAATCACCCGAAAATGTATTCAGGTTACATTGCGCATCATATGGAATCTAGAGCCTGAGCTAAACTTAGGAAGCGCAAAATCATCCGAAAATGCATTCAGAATACATTGCGCTTCATATTGAATCTAGATTCCATATGATGCGCAATTGTAACTGGAATGTATTTTCGGGTGATTTCGCGCTTCCTAAGCATAGCTCAGGCTTAGGAAAACACCAAATTCGATATGATGTGCAATGTAACCTGAATGTATTTTCAAATGATTTTGCACTTCCTAAGCTTAACTCAGGCTTAGGATTGCTCTAGATTCCATATGTTGCGCAATATAACCTGAATGTATCTTCGGGTGAATTTGCGCTTCCTATGCATAGCTCAGGCTAAGTAAAACACCAGATTCCATATGATGCGCAATGTAACCTGATTTTGCGCTTCCTGAGCTTAGCTCAGCTTCCATATGATGCGAATGCATTTTCGGGTGATTTTGCGCTTCCTGAGCTTAGCTCAGGCTAAGAATTTCTCTAGATTGCGTAAAATCACCCGAAAATACATTCAGGTTATATTGCGCATCATATGGAATCTAGAGCAATCCTAAGCCTGAGCTATGCTCAGGAAGCGCAAAATCACCCGAAAATACATTCAGGTTATATTGCGCATCATATGGAATCTAGAGCAATCCTAAGCCTAGGAAGCGCAAAATCACCTGAAAATACATTCAGGTTACATTGAACATTATATCGAATTTGGTGTTTTCCTAAGCCTGAGCTAAGCTTAGGAAGCGCAAAATCACCCGAAAATGCATTCAGGTTACATTGCGCATATGCATATGGAATCTAGAGCAATTCTTAGCCTGAGCTAAGCTCAGGAAGCGCAAAATCACCCGAAAATGCATTCAGGTTATATTGCGCATCATATGGAATCTAGCGCAATTCTTAGCCTCAGCTAAGCTCAGGAAGCGCAAAATCACCCGAAAATGCATTCAGGTTACATTGCGCATCATATGGAATCTGGTGTTTTCCTGAGCCTGAGCTAAGTTTAGGAAGCGCAAAATCACCCGAAAATGTATTCAGGTTACATTGCGCATCATATGGAATCTGGTGTTTGCCTAACCATGAGCTTAGCTTAGCAAGCGCAAAATCACCCGAAAATGCATTCAGGTTATATTGCGCATCATATGGAATCTAGCGCAATTCTTAGCCTCAGCTAAGCTCAGGAAGCGCAAAATCACCCGAAAATGCATTCAGGTTACATTGCGCATCATATGGAATCTGGTGTTTTCCTGAGCCTGAGCTAAGTTTAGGAAGCGCAAAATCACCCGAAAATGTATTCAGGTTACATTGCGCATCATATGGAATCTGGTGTTTTCCTAACCATGAGCTTAGCTTAGCAAGCGCAAAATCACCCGATAATGCATTCAGGTTGTATTGCGCATCATATGGAATCTAGCGCAATTCTTAGCCTCAGCTAAGCTCAGGAAGCGCAAAATCACCCGAAAATGCATTCAGGTTACATTGCGCATCATATGGAATCTGGTGTTTTCCTGAGCCTGAGCTAAGTTTAGGAAGCGCAAAATTACCCGAAAATGTATTCAGGTTACATTGCGCATCATATGGAATCTAGAGCCTGAGCTAAACTTAGGAAGCGCAAAATCATCCGAAAATGCATTCAGAATACATTGCGCTTCATATTGAATCTATATTGATTCCATATGATGCGCAATTGTAACTGGAATGTATTTTCGGGTGATTTCGCGCTTCCTAAGCATAGCTCAGGCTTAGGAAAACACCAAATTCGATATGATGTGCAATGTAACCTGAATGTATTTTCAAATGATTTTGCGCTTCCTAAGCTTAACTCAGGCTTAGGATTGCTCTAGATTCCATATGTTGCGCAATATAACCTGAATGTATCTTCGGGTGAATTTGCGCTTCCTATGCATAGCTCAGGCTAAGTAAAACACCAGATTCCATATGATGCGCAATGTAACCTGAATGCATTTTCGGGTGATTTTGCGCTTGCTAAGCTTAGCTCATGCTTAGGAAAACACCAGATTCCATATGATGCGCAATTGTAACTGGAATGTATTTTCGGGTGATTTCGCGCTTCCTAAGCATAGCTCAGGCTTAGGAAAACACCAAATTCGATATGATGTGCAATGTAACCTGAATGTATTTTCAGGTGATTTTGCGCTTCCTAAGCTTAGCTCAGGCTTAGGAATGCACCAAATTCCATATGATGCGCAATATAACCTGAATGTATTTTCGGGTGAATTTGCGCTTCCTAAGCATAGCTCAGGCTAAGTAAAACACCAGATTCCATATGATGCGCAATGTAACCTGAATGCATTTTCGGGTGATTTTGCGCTTCCTGAGCTTTGCTCAGATTCCATATGATGCGAATGCATTTTCGGGTGATTTTGCGCTTCCTGAGCTTAGCTCAGATTCCATATGATGCGAATGCATTTTCGGGTGATTTTGCGCTTCCTAAGCTTAGCTCAGGCTAAGAATTTCTCTAGATTCCATATGATGCGCAAAAACACCCGAAAATACATTCAGGTTATATTGCGCATCATATGGAATCTAGAGCAATCCTAAGCCTGAGCTAAGCTTAGGAAGCGCAAAATCACCTGAAAATACATTCAGGTTACATTGCACATCATATCGAATTTGGTGTTTTTCTAAGCCTGAGCTATGCTTAGGAAGCGCCAAATCACCCGAAAATACATTCAGGTTACATTGCGCATCATATGGAATCTAGAGCAATCTCAAGCCTGAGCTTAGCTTAGGAAGCGCAAAATCACCTGAAAATACATTCAGGTTACATTGCACATCATATCGAATTTGGTGTTGTCCTAAGCCTGAGCTAAGCTTAGGAAGCGCAAAATCACCCGAAAATGCATTCAGTTTACATTGCGCATCATATGGAATCTAGAGCAATTCTTAGCCTGAGCTAAGCTCAGGAAGCGCAAAATCACCCGAAAATGCATTCAGGTTATATTGCGCATCATATGGAATCTAGAGCAATTCTTAGCCTCAGCTAAGCTCAGGAATCGCAAAATTACCCGAAAATGCATTCAGGTTACATTGCGCATCATATGGAATCTGGTGTTTTCCTGAGCCTGAGCTAAGCTTAGGAAGCGCAAAATCACCCGAAATGCATTCAGGTTACATTGCGCATCATATGGAATCTAGAGCAATTCTTAGCCTGAGCTAAACTTAGGAAGCGCAAAATCATCCGAAAATGCATTCAGAATACATTGCGCATCATATTGAATCTAGATTCCACATATGATGCGCAATTGTAACTGGAATGCATTTTCGGGTGATTTCGCGCTTCCTAAGCATAGCTCAGGCTTAGGAAAACACCAAATTCGATATGATGTGCAATGTAACCTGAATGTATTTTCGGGTGATTTCGCGCTTCCTAAGCTTAGCTCAGGCTTAGGATTGCTCTAGATTCCATATGTTGCGCAATATAACCTGAATGTATTTTCGGGTGAATTTGCGCTTCCTATGCATAGCTCAGGCTAAGTAAAACACCATATTCCATATGATGCGCAATGTAACCTGAATGCATTTTCGGGTGATTTTGCGCTTCCTGAGCTTAGCTCAGATTCCATATGATGCGAATGCATTTTCGGGTGATTTTGCGCTTCCTAAGCTTAGCTCATCATATGATATGGAATCTAGAGCAATTCTAAGACTCAGCTAAGCTCAGGAAGCGCAAAATCACCCGAAAATGCATTCAGGTTACATTGCGCATCATATGGAATCTAGAGCAATTCTTAGCCTGAGCCAAACATAGGAAGCGCAAAATCATCCGAAAATGCATTCAGAATACATTACGCATCATATTGAATCTAGATTCCATATGATGCGCAATTGTAACTGGAATGTATTTTCGGGTGATTTCGCGCTTCCTAAGCATAGCTCAGGCTTAGGAAAACACCAAATTCGATATGATGTGCAATGTAACCTGAATGTATTTTCGGGTGATTTCGCGCTTCCTAAGCTTGCGCATCATATTGAACTTAGGAAGCGCAAAATCATCCGAAAATGCATTCAGAATACATTGCGCATCATATTGAACTTAGGAAGCGCAAAATCATCCGAAAATGCATTCAGAATACATTGCGCTTCATATTGAATCTAGATTCCATATGATGCGCAATTGTAACTGGAATGTATTTTCGGGTGATTTCGCGCTTCCTAAGCATAGCTCAGGCTTAGGAAAACACCAAATTCGATATGATGTGCAATGTAACCTGAATGTATTTTCAAATGATTTTGCGCTTCCTAAGCTTAACTCAGGCTTAGGATTGCTCTAGATTCCATATGTTGCGCAATATAACCTGAATGTATCTTCGGGTGAATTTGCGCTTCCTATGCATAGCTAAGGCTAAGTAAAACACCAGATTCCATATGATGCGCAATGTAACCTGAATGCATTTTCGGGTGATTTTGCGCTTGCTAAGCTTAGCTCATGCTTAGGAAAACACCAGATTCCATATGATGCGCAATTGTAACTGGAATGTATTTTCGGGTGATTTCGCGCTTCCTAAGCATAGCTCAGGCTTAGGAAAACACTAAATTCGATATGATGTGCAATGTAACCTGAATGTATTTTCAGGTGATTTTGCGCTTCCTAAGCTTAGCTCAGGCTTAGGAATGTACCAAATTCCATATGATGCGCAATATAACCTGAATGTATTTTCGGGTGAATTTGCGCTTCCTAAGCATAGCTCAGGCTAAGTAAAACACCAGATTCCATATGATGCGCAATGTAACCTGAATGCATTTTCGGGTGATTTTGCGCTTCCTGAGCTTAGCTCAGATTCCATATGATGCGAATGCATTTTCGGGTGATTTTGCGCTTCCTGAGCTTAGCTCAGATTCCATATGATGCGAATGCATTTTCGGGTGATTTTGCGCTTCCTGAGCTTAGCTCAGGCTAAGAATTTCTCTAGATTCCATATGATGCGCAAAAACACCCGAAAATACATTCAGGTTATATTGCGCATCATATGGAATCTAGAGCAATCCTAAGCCTGAGCTAAGCTTAGGAAGCGCAAAATCACCTGAAAATACATTCAGGTTACATTGCACATCATATCGAATTTGGTGTTTTCCTAAGCCTGAGCTATGCTTAGGAAGCGCCAAATCACCCGAAAATGCATTCAGTTTACATTGCGCATCATATGGAATCTAGAGCAATTCTTAGCCTGAGCTAAGCTCAGGAAGCGCAAAATCACCCGAAAATGCATTCAGGTTATATTGCGCATCATATGGAATCTAGAGCAATTCTTAGCCTCAGCTAAGCTCAGGAATCGCAAAATTACCCGAAAATGCATTCAGGTTACATTGCGCATCATATGGAATCTGGTGTTTTCCTGAGCCTGAGCTAAGCTTAGGAAGCGCAAAATCACCCGAAAATGCATTCAGGTTACATTGCGCATCATATGGAATCTAGAGCAATTCTTAGCCTGAGCTAAACTTAGGAAGCGTAAAATCATCCGAAAATGCATTCAGAATACATTGCGCATCATATTGAATCTAGATTCCACATATGATGCGAAATTGTAACTGGAATGCATTTTCGGGTGATTTCGCGCTTCCTAAGCATAGCTCAGGCTTAGGAAAACACCAAATTCGATATGATGTGCAATGTAACCTGAATGTATTTTCGGGTGATTTCGCACTTCCTAAGCTTAGCTCAGGCTTAGGATTGCTCTAGATTCCATATGTTGCGCAATATAACCTGAATGTATTTTCGGGTGAATTTGCGCTTCCTATGCATAGCTCAGGCTAAGTAAAACACCATATTCCATATGATGCGCAATGTAACCTGAATGCATTTTCGGGTGATTTTGCGCTTCCTGAGCTTAGCTCAGATTCCATATGATGCGAATGCATTTTCGGGTGATTTTGCGCTTCTGAGCTTAGCTCAGATTCCATATGATGCGAATGCATTTTCGGGTGATTTTGCGCTTGGTTATATTCCCAGACAACCAGTAATCGGATAAGATGTTGCATAAGATGCTAAAGTGGAGTCCATATACGTGCATGCTTCCATTTAGGCGCATGTAAAATGTACGCATATTGCCTCCACTTTAACATCTTATTCAACATCTTATACGAACACTGGTTGACTGGGTTGCGCATCATATGGAATCTAGAGCAATCCTAAGCCTGAGCTAAGCTTAGGAAGCGCAAAATCACCTGAAAATACATTCAGGTTAATTTGCACATCATATCGAATTTGGTGTTTTTCTAAGCCTGAGCTATGCTAAGGAAGCGCCAAATCACCCGAAAATACATTCAGGTTACATTGCGCATCATATGGAATCTAGAGCAATCTCAAGCCTGAGCTTAGCTTAGGAAGCGCAAAATCACCTGAAAATACATTCAGGTTACATTGCACATCATATCGAATTTGATGTTGTCCAAAGCCTGAGCTAAGCTTAGGAAGCGCAAAATCACCCGAAAATGCATTCAGTTTACATTGCGCATCATATGGAATCTAGAGCAATTCTTAGCCTGAGCTAAGCTCAGGAAGCGCAAAATCACCCGAAAATGCATTCAGGTTATATTGCGCATCATATGGAATCTAGAGCAATTCTTAGCCTCAGCTAAGCTCAGGAATCGCAAAATTACCCGAAAATGCATTCAGGTTACATTGCGCATCATATGGAATCTGGTGTTTTCCTGAGCCTGAGCTAAGCATAGGAAGCGCAAAATCACCCGAAAATGCATTCAGGTTACATTGCGCATCATATGGAATCTAGAGCAATTCTTAGCCTGAGCTAAACTTAGGAAGCGCAAAATCATCCGAAAATGCATTCAGAATACATTGCGCATCATATTGAACTTAGGAAGCGCAAAATCATCCGAAAATGCATTCAGAATACATTGCGCATCATATTGAACTTAAGAAGCGCAAAATCATCCGAAAATGCATTCAGAATACATTGCGCTTCATATTGAATCTAGATTCCATATGATGCGCAATTGTAACTGGAATGTATTTTCGGGTGATTTCGCGCTTCCTAAGCATAGCTCAGGCTTAGGAAAACACCAAATTCGATATGATGTGCAATGTAACCTGAATGTATTTTCAAATGATTTTGCGCTTCCTAAGCTTAACTCAGGCTTAGGATTGCTCTAGATTCCATATGTTGCGCAATATAACCTGAATGTATCTTCGGGTGAATTTGCGCTTCCTATGCATAGCTCAGGCTAAGTAAAACACCAGATTCCATATGATGCGCAATGTAACCTGCATTCAGGTTACATTGCGCATCATATTGAATCTAGATTCCACATATGATGCGCATTTGTAACTGGAATGCATTTTCGGGTGATTTCGCGCTTCCTAAGCATAGCTCAGGCTTAGGAAAACACCAAATTCGATATGATGTGCAATGTAACCTGAATGTATTTTCGGGTGATTTCGCGCTTCCTAAGCTTAGCTCAGGCTTAGGATTGCTCTAGATTCCATATGTTGCGCAATATAACCTGAATGTATTTTCGGGTGAATTTGCGCTTCCTATGCATAGCTCAGGCTAAGTAAAACACCATATTCCATATGATGCGCAATGTAACCTGAATGCATTTTCGGGTGATTTTGCGCTTCCTGAGCTTAGCTCAGATTCCATATGATGCGAATGCATTTTCGGGTAATTTTGCGCTTCCTAAGCTTAGCTCATCATATGATATGGAATCTAGAGCAATTCTAAGACTCAGCTAAGCTCAGGAAGCGCAAAATCACCCGAAAATGCATTCAGGTTACATTGCGCATCATATGGAATCTAGAGCAATTCTTAGCCTGAGCCAAACATAGGAAGCGCAAAATCATCCGAAAATGCATTCAGAATACATTACGCATCATATTGAATCTAGATTCCATATGATGCGCAATTGTAACTGGAATGTATTTTCGGGTGATTTTGCGCTTCCTAAGCATAGCTCAGGCTTAGGAAAACACCAAATTCGATATGATGTGCAATGTAACCTGAATGTATTTTCGGGTGATTTCGCGCTTCCTAAGCTTAGCTCAGGCTTAGGAAAACACCAAATTCCATATGATGCGCAATATAACCTGAATGTATTTTCGGGTGAATTTGCGCTTCCTAAGCATAGCTCAGGCTAAGTAAAACACCAGATTCCATGTGATGCGCAATGTAACCTGAATGCATTTTCGGGTGATTTTGCGCTTCCTGAGCTTAGCTCAGATTCCATATGATGCGAATGCATTTTCGGGTGATTTTGCGCTTCCTGAGCTTAGCTCAGGCTAAGAATTTCTCTAGATTCCATATGGTGCGTAAAATCACCCGAAAATACATTCAGGTTATATTGCGCATCATATGGAATCTAGAGCAATCCTAAGCCTGAGCTATGCTCAGGAAGCGCAAAATCACCCGAAAATACATTCAGGTTATATTGCGCATCATATGGAATCTAGAGCAATCCTAAGCCTGAGCTAAGCTTAGGAAGCGCAAATTCACCTGAAAATACATTCAGGTTACATCGAACATCATATCGAATTTGGTGTTTTCCTAAGCCTGAGCTAAGCTTAGGAAGCGCAAAATCACCCGAAAATGCATTCAGGTTACATTGCGCATATGCATATGGAATCTAGAGCAATTCTTAGCCTCAGCTAAGCTCAGGAAGCGCAAAATCACCCGAAAATGCATTCAGGTTACATTGCGCATCATATGGAATCTGGTGTTTTTCTGAGCCTGAGCTAAGTTTAAGAAGCGCAAAATCACCCGAAAATGTATTCAGGTTACATTGCGCATCATATGGAATCTAGAGCCTGAGCTAAACTTAGGAAGCGCAAAATCATCCGAAAATGCATTCAGAATACATTGCGCTTCATATTGAATCTAGATTCCATATGATGCGCAATTGTAACTGGAATGAATTTTCGGGTGATTTCGCGCTTCCTAAGCATAGCTGAGGCTTAGGAAAACACCAAATTCGATATGATGTGCAATGTAACCTGAATGTATTTTCAAATGATTTTGCGCTTCCTAAGCTTAACTCAGGCTTAGGATTGCTCTAGATTCCATATGTTGCGCAATATAACCTGAATGTATCTTCGGGTGAATTTGCGCTTCCTATGCATAGCTCAGGCTAAGTAAAACACCAGATTCCATATGATGCGCAATGTAACCTGAATGCATTTTCGGGTGATTTTGCGCTTGCTAAGCTTAGCTCATGCTTAGGAAAACACCAGATTCCATATGATGCGCAATTGTAACTGGAATGTATTTTCGGGTGATTTCGCGCTTCCTAAGCATAGCTCAGGCTTAGGAAAACACCAAATTCGATATGATGTGCAATGTAACCTGAATGTACTTTCAGGTGATTTTGCGCTTCCTAAGCTTAGCTGAGGCTTAGGAATGCACCAAATTCCATATGATGCGCAATATAACCTGAATGTATTTTCGGGTGAATTTGCGCTTCCTAAGCATAGCTCAGGCTAAGTAAAACACCAGATTCCATATGATGCGCAATGTAACCTGAATGCATTTTCGGGTGATTTTGCGCTTCCTGAGCTTAGCTCAGATTCCATATGATGCGAATGCATTTTCGGGTGATTTTGCGCTTCCTGAGCTTAGCTCAGATTCCATATGATGCGAATGCATTTTCGGGTGATTTTGCGCTTCCTAAGCTTAGCTCAGGCTAAGAATTTCTCTAGATTCCATATGATGCGCAAAAACACCCGAAAATACATTCAGGTTATATTGCGCATCATATGGAATCTAGAGCAATCCTAAGCCTGAGCTAAGCTTAGGAAGCGCAAAATCACCTGAAAATACATTCAGGTTACATTGCACATCATATCGAATTTGGTGTTTTCCTAAGCCTGAGCTATGCTTAGGAAGCGCCAAATCACCCGAAAATACATTCAGGTTACATTGCGCATCATATGGAATCTAGAGCAATCCTAAGCCTGAGCTAAGCTTAGGAAGCGCAAAATCACCTGAAAATACATTCAGGTTACATTGCACATCATATCGAATTTGGTGTTTTCCTAAGCCTGAGCTAAGCTTAGGAAGCGCAAAATCACCCGAAAATGCATTCAGGTTACATTGCGCATCATATGGAATCTAGAGCAATTCTTAGCCTGAGCTAAGCTGAGGAAGCGCAAAATCACCCGAAAATGCATTCAGGTTATATTGCGCATCATATGGAATCTAGAGCAATTCTTAGCCTCAGCTAAGCTCAGGAATCGCAAAATCACCCGAAAATGCATTCAGGTTACATTGCGCATTATATGGAATCTGGTGTTTTCCTGAGCCTGAGCTAAGCTTAGGAAGCGTAAAATCACCCGAAAATGCATTCAGGTTACATTGCGCATCATATGGAATCTAGAGCAATTCTTAGCCTGAGCTAAACTTAGGAAGCGCAAAATCATCCGAAAATGCATTCAGAATACATTGCGCATCATATTGAATCTAGATTCCACATATGATGCGCAATTGTAACTGGAATGTATTTTCGGGTGATTTCGCGCTTCCTAAGCATAGCTCAGGCTTAGGAAAACACCAAATTCGATATGATGTGCAATGAATGTATTTTCGGGTGATTTCGCGCTTCCTAAGCTTAGCTCAGGCTTAGGAAAACACCAAATTCCATATGATGCGCAATATAACCTAAATGTATTTTCGGGTGAATTTGCGCTTCCTAAGCATAGCTCAGGCTAAGTAAAACACCAGATTCCATATGATGCGCAATGTAACCTGAATGCATTTTCGGGTGATTTTGCGCTTCCTGAGCTTAGCTCAGATTCCAAATGATGCGAATGCATTTTCGGGTGATTTTGCGCTTCCTGAGCTTAGCTCAGGCTAAGAATTTCTCTAGATTCCATATGGTGCGTAAAATCACCCGAAAATACATTCAGGTTATATTGCGCATCATATGGAATCTAGAGCAATCCTAAGCCTGAGCTATGCTCAGGAAGCGCAAAATCACCCGAAAATACATTCAGGTTATATTGCGCATCATATGGAATCTAGAGCAATCCTAAGCCTGAGCTAAGCTTAGGAAGCGCAAAATCACCTGAAAATACATTCAGGTTACATTGAACATCATATCGAATTTGGTGTTTTCCTAAGCCTGAGCTAAGCTTAGGAAGCGCAAAATCACCCGAAAATGCAATCTGGTTACATTGCGCATATGCATATGGAATCTAGAGCAATTCTTAGCCTGAGCTAAGCTCAGGAAGCGCAAAATCACCCGAAAATGCATTCAGGTTATATTGCGCATCATATGGAATCTAGCGCAATTCTTAGCCTCAGCTAAGCTCAGGAAGCGCAAAATCACCCGAAAATGCATTCAGGTTACATTGCGCATCATATGGAATCTGGTGTTTTCCTGAGCCTGAGCTAAGTTTAGGAAGCGCAAAATCACCCGAAAATGTATTCAGGTTACATTGCGCATCATATGGAATCTAGAGCCTGAGCTAAACTTAGGAAGCGCAAAATCATCCGAAAATGCATTCAGAATACATTGCGCTTCATATTGAATCTAGATTCCATATGATGCGCAATTGTAACTGGAATGTATTTTCGGGTGATTTCGCGCTTCCTAAGCATAGCTCAGGCTTAGGAAAACACCAAATTCGATATGATGTGCAATGTAACCTGAATGTATTTTCAAATGATTTTGCACTTCCTAAGCTTAACTCAGGCTTAGGATTGCTCTAGATTCCATATGTTGCGCAATATAACCTGAATGTATCTTCGGGTGAATTTGCGCTTCCTATGCATAGCTCAGGCTAAGTAAAACACCAGATTCCATATGATGCGCAATGTAACCTGATTTTGCGCTTCCTGAGCTTAGCTCAGCTTCCATATGATGCGAATGCATTTTCGGGTGATTTTGCGCTTCCTGAGCTTAGCTCAGGCTAAGAATTTCTCTAGATTGCGTAAAATCACCCGAAAATACATTCAGGTTATATTGCGCATCATATGGAATCTAGAGCAATCCTAAGCCTGAGCTATGCTCAGGAAGCGCAAAATCACCCGAAAATACATTCAGGTTATATTGCGCATCATATGAAATCTAGAGCAATCCTAAGCCTGAGCTAAGCTCAGGAAGCGCAAAATCACCCGAAAATGCATTCAGGTTATATTGCGCATCATATGGAATCTAGCGCAATTCTTAGCCTCAGCTAAGCTCAGGAAGCGCAAAATCACCCGAAAATGCATTCAGGTTACATTGCGCATCATATGGAATCTGGTGTTTTCCTGAGCCTGAGCTAAGTTTAGGAAGCGCAAAATCACCTGAAAATACATTCAGGTTACATTGAACATTATATCGAATTTGGTGTTTTCCTAAGCCTGAGCTAAGCTTAGGAAGCGCAAAATCACCCGAAAATGCATTCAGGTTACATTGCGCATATGCATATGGAATCTAGAGCAATTCTTAGCCTGAGCTAAGCTCAGGAAGCGCAAAATCACCCGAAAATGCATTCAGGTTATATTGCGCATCATATGGAATCTAGCGCAATTCTTAGCCTCAGCTAAGCTCAGGAAGCGCAAAATCACCCGAAAATGCATTCAGGTTACATTGCGCATCATATGGAATCTGGTGTTTTCCTGAGCCTGAGCTAAGTTTAGGAAGCGCAAAATCACCCGAAAATGTATTCAGGTTACATTGCGCATCATATGGAATCTAGAGACTGAGCTAAACTTAGGAAGCGCAAAATCATCCGAAAATGCATTCAGAATACATTGCGCTTCATATTGAATCTAGATTCCATGTGATGCGCAATTGTAACTGGAATGTATTTTCGGGTGATTTCGCGCTTCCTAAGCATAGCTCAGGCTTAGGAAAACACCAAATTCGATATGATGTGCAATGTAACCTGAATGTATTTTCGGGTGATTTTGCACTTCCTAAGCTTAACTCAGGCTTAGGATTGCTCTAGATTCCATATGTTGCGCAATATAACCTGAATGTATCTTCGGGTGAATTTGCGCTTCCTATGCATAGCTCAGGCTAAGTAAAACACCAGATTCCATATGATGCGCAATGTAACCTGATTTTGCGCTTCCTGAGCTTAGCTCAGCTTCCATATGATGCGAATGCATTTTCGGGTGATTTTGCGCTTCCTGAGCTTAGCTCAGGCTAAGAATTTCTCTAGATTGCGTAAAATCACCCGAAAATGCATTCAGGTTACATTGCGCATCATATGGAATCTAGAGCAATTCTTAGCCTGAGCTAAACTTAGGAAGCGCAAAATCATCCGAAAATGCATTCAGAATACATTGCGCATCATATTGAATCTAGATTCCACATATGATGCGCAATTGTAACTGGAATGTATTTTCGGGTGATTTCGCGCTTCCTAAGCATAGCTCAGGCTTAGGAAAACACTAAATTTGATATGATGTGCAATGTAACCTGAATGTATTTTCAGGTGATTTTGCGCTTCCTAAGCTTAGCTCAGGCTTAGGAATGCACCAAATTCCATATGATGCGCAATATAACCTGAATGTATTTTCGGGTGAATTTGCGCTTCCTAAGCATAGCTCAGGCTAAGTAAAACACCAGATTCCATATGATGCGCAATGTAACCTGAATGCATTTTCGGGTGATTTTGCGCTTCCTGAGCTTAGCTCAGATTCCATATGATGCGAATGCATTTTCGGGTGATTTTGCGCTTCCTGAGCTTAGCTCAGATTCCATATGATTCGAATGCATTTTCGGGTGATTTGGCGCTTCCTAAGCTTAGCTCAGGCTAAGAATTTCTCTAGATTCCATATGATGCGCAAAAACACCCGAAAATACATTCAGGTTATATTGCGCATCATATGGAATCCAGAGCAATCCTAAGCCTGAGCTAAGCTTAGGAAGCGCAAAATCACCTGAAAATACATTCAGGTTACATTGCACATCATATCGAATTTGGTGTTTTCCTAAGCCTGAGCTATGCTTAGGAAGCTCCAAATCACCCGAAAATACATTCAGGTTACATTGCGCATCATATGGAATCTAGAGCAATCCTAAGCCTGAGCTAATTTTAGGAAGCGCAAAATCACCTGAAAATACATTCAGGTTACATTGCACATCATATCGAATTTGGTGTTTTCCTAAACCTGAGCTAAGCTTAGGAAGCGCAAAATCACCCGAAAATGCATTCATGTTACATTGCGCATCATATGGAATCTAGAGCAATTCTTAGCCTGAGCTAAGCTCAGGAAGCGCCAAATCACCCGAAAATGCATTCAGGTTATATTGCGCATCATATGGAATCTAGAGCAATTCTTAGCCTCAGCTAAGCTCAGGAATCGCAAAATCACCCGAAAATACATTCAGGTTACATTGCGCATCATATGGAATCTGGTGTTTTCTTGAGCCTGAGCTAAGCTTAGGAAGCGCAAAATCACCCGAAAATGCATTCAGGTTACATTGCGCATCATATGGAATCTAGAGCCTGAGCTAAACTTAGGAAGCGCAAAATCATCCGAAAATGCATTCAGAATACATTGCGCATCATATTGAATCTAGATTCCACATATGATGCGCAATTGTAACTGGAATGTATTTTCGGGTGATTTCGCGCTTCCTAAGCATAGCTCAGGCTTAGGAAAACACCAAATTCGATATGATGTGCAATGAATGTATTTTCGGGTGATTTCGCGCTTCCTAAGCTTAGCTCAGGCTTAGGAAAACACCAAATTCCATATGATGCGCAATATAACCTAAATGTATTTTCGGGTGAATTTGCGCTTCCTAAGCATAGCTCAGGCTAAGTAAAACACCAGATTCCATATGATGCGCAATGTAACCTGAATGCATTTTCGGGTGATTTTGCGCTTCCTGAGCTTAGCTCAGATTCCATATGATGCGAATGCATTTTCGGGTGATTTTGCGCTTCCTGAGCTTAGCTCAGGCTAAGAATTTCTCTAGATTCCATATGGTGCGTAAAATCACCCGAAAATACATTCAGGTTATATTGCGCATCATATGGAATCTAGAGCAATCCTAAGCCTGAGCTATGCTCAGGAAGCGCAAAATCACCCGAAAATACATTCAGGTTATATTGCGCATCATATGGAATCTAGAGCAATCCTAAGCCTGAGCTAAGCTTAGGAAGCGCAAAATCACCTGAAAATACATTCAGGTTACATTGAACATCATATCGAATTTGGTGTTTTCCTAAGCCTGAGCTAAGCTTAGGAAGCGCAAAATCACCCGAAAATGCAATCTGGTTACATTGCGCATATGCATATGGAATCTAGAGCAATTCTTAGCCTGAGCTAAGCTCAGGAAGCGCAAAATCACCCGAAAATGCATTCAGGTTATATTGCGCATCATATGGAATCTAGCGCAATTCTTAGCCTCAGCTAAGCTCAGGAAGCGCAAAATCACCCGAAAATGCATTCAGGTTACATTGCGCATCATATGGAATCTGGTGTTTTCCTGAGCCTGAGCTAAGTTTAGGAAGCGCAAAATCACCCGAAAATGTATTCAGGTGACATTGCGCATCATATGGAATCTAGAGCCTGAGCTAAACTTAGGAAGCGCAAAATCATCCGAAAATGCATTCAGAATACATTGCGCTTCATATTGAATCTAGATTCCATATGATGCGCAATTGTAACTGGAATGTATTTTCGGGTGATTTCGCGCTTCCTAAGCATAGCTCAGGCTTAGGAAAACACCAAATTCGATATGATGTGCAATGTAACCTGAATGTATTTTCAAATGATTTTGCACTTCCTAAGCTTAACTCAGGCTTAGGATTGCTCTAGATTCCATATGTTGCGCAATATAACCTGAATGTATCTTCGGGTGAATTTGCGCTTCCTATGCATAGCTCAGGCTAAGTAAAACACCAGATTCCATATGATGCGCAATGTAACCTGATTTTGCGCTTCCTGAGCTTAGCTCAGCTTCCATATGATGCGAATGCATTTTCGGGTGATTTTGCGCTTCCTGAGCTTAGCTCAGGCTAAGAATTTCTCTAGATTGCGTAAAATCACCCGAAAATACATTCAGGTTATATTGCGCATCATATGGAATCTAGAGCAATCCTAAGCCTGAGCTATGCTCAGGAAGCGCAAAATCACCCGAAAATACATTCAGGTTATATTGCGCATCATATGAAATCTAGAGCAATCCTAAGCCTGAGCTAAGCTCAGGAAGCGCAAAATCACCCGAAAATGCATTCAGGTTATATTGCGCATCATATGGAATCTAGCGCAATTCTTAGCCTCAGCTAAGCTCAGGAAGCGCAAAATCACCCGAAAATGCATTCAGGTTACATTGCGCATCATATGGAATCTGGTGTTTTCCTGAGCCTGAGCTAAGTTTAGGAAGCGCAAAATCACCTGAAAATACATTCAGGTTACATTGAACATTATATCGAATTTGGTGTTTTCCTAAGCCTGAGCTAAGCTTAGGAAGCGCAAAATCACCCGAAAATGCATTCAGGTTACATTGCGCATATGCATATGGAATCTAGAGCAATTCTTAGCCTGAGCTAAGCTCAGGAAGCGCAAAATCACCCGAAAATGCATTCAGGTTATATTGCGCATCATATGGAATCTAGCGCAATTCTTAGCCTCAGCTAAGCTCAGGAAGCGCAAAATCACCCGAAAATGCATTCAGGTTACATTGCGCATCATATGGAATCTGGTGTTTTCCTGAGCCTGAGCTAAGTTTAGGAAGCGCAAAATCACCCGAAAATGTATTCAGGTTACATTGCGCATCATATGGAATCTAGAGACTGAGCTAAACTTAGGAAGCGCAAAATCATCCGAAAATGCATTCAGAATACATTGCGCTTCATATTGAATCTAGATTCCATGTGATGCGCAATTGTAACTGGAATGTATTTTCGGGTGATTTCGCGCTTCCTAAGCATAGCTCAGGCTTAGGAAAACACCAAATTCGATATGATGTGCAATGTAACCTGAATGTATTTTCGGGTGATTTTGCACTTCCTAAGCTTAACTCAGGCTTAGGATTGCTCTAGATTCCATATGTTGCGCAATATAACCTGAATGTATCTTCGGGTGAATTTGCGCTTCCTATGCATAGCTCAGGCTAAGTAAAACACCAGATTCCATATGATGCGCAATGTAACCTGATTTTGCGCTTCCTGAGCTTAGCTCAGCTTCCATATGATGCGAATGCATTTTCGGGTGATTTTGCGCTTCCTGAGCTTAGCTCAGGCTAAGAATTTCTCTAGATTGCGTAAAATCACCCGAAAATGCATTCAGGTTACATTGCGCATCATATGGAATCTAGAGCAATTCTTAGCCTGAGCTAAACTTAGGAAGCGCAAAATCATCCGAAAATGCATTCAGAATACATTGCGCATCATATTGAATCTAGATTCCACATATGATGCGCAATTGTAACTGGAATGTATTTTCGGGTGATTTCGCGCTTCCTAAGCATAGCTCAGGCTTAGGAAAACACTAAATTTGATATGATGTGCAATGTAACCTGAATGTATTTTCAGGTGATTTTGCGCTTCCTAAGCTTAGCTCAGGCTTAGGAATGCACCAAATTCCATATGATGCGCAATATAACCTGAATGTATTTTCGGGTGAATTTGCGCTTCCTAAGCATAGCTCAGGCTAAGTAAAACACCAGATTCCATATGATGCGCAATGTAACCTGAATGCATTTTCGGGTGATTTTGCGCTTCCTGAGCTTAGCTCAGATTCCATATGATGCGAATGCATTTTCGGGTGATTTTGCGCTTCCTGAGCTTAGCTCAGATTCCATATGATTCGAATGCATTTTCGGGTGATTCGGCGCTTCCTAAGCTTAGCTCAGGCTAAGAATTTCTCTAGATTCCATATGATGCGCAAAAACACCCGAAAATACATTCAGGTTATATTGCGCATCATATGGAATCCAGAGCAATCCTAAGCCTGAGCTAAGCTTAGGAAGCGCAAAATCACCTGAAAATACATTCAGGTTACATTGCACATCATATCGAATTTGGTGTTTTCCTAAGCCTGAGCTATGCTTAGGAAGCTCCAAATCACCCGAAAATACATTCAGGTTACATTGCGCATCATATGGAATCTAGAGCAATCCTAAGCCTGAGCTAAGCTTAGGAAGCGCAAAATCACCTGAAAATACATTCAGGTTACATTGCACATCATATCGAATTTGGTGTTTTCCTAAACCTGAGCTAAGCTTAGGAAGCGCAAAATCACCCGAAAATGCATTCAGGTTACATTGCGCATCATATGGAATCTAGAGCAATTCTTAGCCTGAGCTAAGCTCAGGAAGCGCCAAATCACCCGAAAATGCATTCAGGTTATATTGCGCATCATATGGAATCTAGAGCAATTCTTAGCCTCAGCTAAGCTCAGGAATCGCAAAATCACCCGAAAATACATTCAGGTTACATTGCGCATCATATGGAATCTGGTGTTTTCTTGAGCCTGAGCTAAGCTTAGGAAGCGCAAAATCACCCGAAAATGCATTCAGGTTACATTGCGCATCATATGGAATCTAGAGCCTGAGCTAAACTTAGGAAGCGCAAAATCATCCGAAAATGCATTCAGAATACATTGCGCATCATATTGAATCTAGATTCCACATATGATGCGCAATTGTAACTGGAATGTATTTTCGGGTGATTTCGCGCTTCCTAAGCATAGCTCAGGCTTAGGAAAACACCAAATTCGATATGATGTACAATGAATGTATTTTCGGGTGATTTCGCGCTTCCTAAGCTTAGCTCAGGCTTAGGAAAACACCAAATTCCATATGATGCGCAATATAACCTAAATGTATTTTCGGGTGAATTTGCGCTTCCTAAGCATAGCTCAGGCTAAGTAAAACACCAGATTCCATATGATGCGCAATGTAACCTGAATGCATTTTCGGGTGATTTTGCGCTTCCTGAGCTTAGCTCAGATTCCATATGATGCGAATGCATTTTCGGGTGATTTTGCGCTTCCTGAGCTTAGCTCAGGCTAAGAATTTCTCTAGATTCCATATGGTGCGTAAAATCACCCGAAAATACATTCAGGTTATATTGCGCATCATATGGAATCTAGAGCAATCCTAAGCCTGAGCTATGCTCAGGAAGCGCAAAATCACCCGAAAATACATTCAGGTTATATTGCGCATCATATGGAATCTAGAGCAATCCTAAGCCTGAGCTAAGCTTAGGAAGCGCAAAATCACCTGAAAATACATTCAGGTTACATTGAACATCATATCGAATTTGGTGTTTTCCTAAGCCTGAGCTAAGCTTAGGAAGCGCAAAATCACCCGAAAATGCAATCTGGTTACATTGCGCATATGCATATGGAATCTAGAGCAATTCTTAGCCTGAGCTAAGCTCAGGAAGCGCAAAATCACCCGAAAATGCATTCAGGTTATATTGCGCATCATATGGAATCTAGCGCAATTCTTAGCCTCAGCTAAGCTCAGGAAGCGCAAAATCACCCGAAAATGCATTCAGGTTACATTGCGCATCATATGGAATCTGGTGTTTTCCTGAGCCTGAGCTAAGTTTAGGAAGCGCAAAATCGCCCGAAAATGTATTCAGGTGACATTGCGCATCATATGGAATCTAGAGCCTGAGCTAAACTTAGGAAGCGCAAAATCATCCGAAAATGCATTCAGAATACATTGCGCTTCATATTGAATCTAGATTCCATATGATGCGCAATTGTAACTGGAATGTATTTTCGGGTGATTTCGCGCTTCCTAAGCATAGCTCAGGCTTAGGAAAACACCAAATTCGATATGATGTGCAATGTAACCTGAATGTATTTTCAAATGATTTTGCACTTCCTAAGCTTAACTCAGGCTTAGGATTGCTCTAGATTCCATATGTTGCGCAATATAACCTGAATGTATCTTCGGGTGAATTTGCGCTTCCTATGCATAGCTCAGGCTAAGTAAAACACCAGATTCCATATGATGCGCAATGTAACCTGATTTTGCGCTTCCTGAGCTTAGCTCAGCTTCCATATGATGCGAATGCATTTTCGGGTGATTTTGCGCTTCCTGAGCTTAAATCAGGCTAAGAATTTCTCTAGATTGCGTAAAATCACCCGAAAATACATTCAGGTTATATTGCGCATCATATGGAATCTAGAGCAATCCTAAGCCTGAGCTATGCTCAGGAAGCGCAAAATCACCCGAAAATACATTCAGGTTATATTGCGCATCATATGAAATCTAGAGCAATCCTAAGCCTGAGCTAAGCTCAGGAAGCGCAAAATCACCCGAAAATGCATTCAGGTTATATTGCGCATCATATGGAATCTAGCGCAATTCTTAGCCTCAGCTAAGCTCAGGAAGCGCAAAATCACCCGAAAATGCATTCAGGTTACATTGCGCATCATATGGAATCTGGTGTTTTCCTGAGCCTGAGCTAAGTTTAGGAAGCGCAAAATCACCTGAAAATACATTCAGGTTACATTGAACATTATATCGAATTTGGTGTTTTCCTAAGCCTGAGCTATGCTTAGGAAGCGCAAAATCACCCGAAAATGCATTCAGGTTACATTGCGCATATGCATATGGAATCTAGAGCAATTCTTAGCCTCAGCTAAGCTCAGGAAGCGCAAAATCACCCGAAAATGCATTCAGGTTATATTGCGCATCATATGGAATCTAGCGCAATTCTTAGCCTCAGCTAAGCTCAGGAAGCGCAAAATCACCCGAAAATGCATTCAGGTTACATTGCGCATCATATGGAATCTGGTGTTTTCCTGAGCCTGAGCTAAGTTTAGGAAGCGCAAAATCACCCGAAAATGTATTCAGGTTACATTGCGCATCATATGGAATCTGGTGTTTTCCTAACCATGAGCTAAGCTTAGCAAGCGCAAAATCACCCGAAAATGCATTCAGGTTATATTGCGCATCATATGGAATCTAGCGCAATTCTTAGCCTCAGCTAAGCTCAGGAAGCGCAAAATCACCCGAAAATGCATTCAGGTTACATTGCGCATCATATGGAATCTGGTGTTTTTCTGAGCCTGAGCTAAGTTTAGGAAGCGCAAAATCACCCGAAAATGTATTCAGGTTTCATTGCGCATCATATGGAATCTAGAGCCTGAGCTAAACTTAGGAAGCGCAAAATCATCCGAAAATGCATTCAGAATACATTGCGCTTCATATTGAATCTAGATTCCATATGATGCGCAATTGTAACTGGAATGAATTTTCGGGTGATTTCGCGCTTCCTAAGCATAGCTGAGGCTTAGGAAAACACCAAATTCGATATGATGTGCAATGTAACCTGAATGTATTTTTAAATGATTTTGCGCTTCCTAAGCTTAACTCAGGCTTAGGATTGCTCTAGATTCCATATGTTGCGCAATATAACCTGAATGTATCTTCGGGTGAATTTGCGCTTCCTATGCATAGCTCAGGCTAAGTAAAACACCAGATTCCATATGATGCGTAATGTAACCTGAATGCATTTTCGGGTGATTTTGCGCTTGCTAAGCTTAGCTCATGCTTAGGAAAACACCAGATTCCATATGATGCGCAATTGTAACTGGAATGTATTTTCGGGTGATTTCGCGCTTCCTAAGCATAGCTCAGGCTTAGGAAAACACCAAATTCGATATGATGTGCAATGTAACCTGAATGTACTTTCAGGTGATTTTGCGCTTCCTAAGCTTAGCTGAGGCTTAGGAATGCACCAAATTCCATATGATGCGCAATATAACCTGAATGTATTTTCGGGTGAATTTGCGCTTCCTAAGCATAGCTCAGGCTAAGTAAAACACCAGATTCCATATGATGCGCAATGTAACCTGAATGCATTTTCGGGTGATTTTGCGCTTCCTGAGCTTAGCTCAGATTCCATATGATGCGAATGCATTTTCGGGTGATTTTGCGCTTCCTGAGCTTAGCTCAGATTCCATATGATGCGAATGCATTTTCGGGTGATTTTGCGCTTCCTAAGCTTAGCTCAGGCTAAGAATTTCTCTAGATTCCATATGATGCGCAAAAACACCCGAAAATACATTCAGGTTATATTGCGCATCATATGGAATCTAGAGCAATCCTAAGCCTGAGCTAAGCTTAGGAAGCGCAAAATCACCTGAAAATACATTCAGGTTACATTGCACATCATATCGAATTTGGTGTTTTCCTAAGCCTGAGCTATGCTTAGGAAGCGCCAAATCACCCGAAAATACATTCAGGTTACATTGCGCATCATATGGAATCTAGAGCAATCCTAAGCCTGAGCTAAGCTTAGGAAGCGCAAAATCACCTGAAAATACATTCAGGTTACATTGCACATCATATCGAATTTGGTGTTTTCCTAAGCCTGAGCTAAGCTTAGGAAGCGCAAAATCACCCGAAAATGCATTCAGGTTACATTGCGCATCATATGGAATCTAGAGCAATTCTTAGCCTGAGCTAAGCTGAGGAAGCGCAAAATCACCCGAAAATGCATTCAGGTTATATTGCGCATCATATGGAATCTAGAGCAATTCTTAGCCTCAGCTAAGCTCAGGAATCGCAAAATCACCCGAAAATGCATTCAGGTTACATTGCGCATTATATGGAATCTGGTGTTTTCCTGAGCCTGAGCTAAGCTTAGGAAGCGTAAAATCACCCGAAAATGCATTCAGGTTACATTGCGCATCATATGGAATCTAGAGCAATTCTTAGCCTGAGCTAAACTTAGGAAGCGCAAAATCATCCGAAAATGCATTCAGAATACATTGCGCATCATATTGAATCTAGATTCCACATATGATGCGCAATTGTAACTGGAATGTATTTTCGGGTGATTTCGCGCTTCCTAAGCATAGCTCAGGCTTAGGAAAACACTAAATTTGATATGATGTGCAATGTAACCTGAATGTATTTTCAGGTGATTTTGCGCTTCCTAAGCTTAGCTCAGGCTTAGGAATGCACCAAATTCCATATGATGCGCAATATAACCTGAATGTATTTTCGGGTGAATTTGCGCTTCCTAAGCATAGCTCAGGCTAAGTAAAACACCAGATTCCATATGATGCGCAATGTAACCTGAATGCATTTTCGGGTGATTTTGCGCTTCCTGAGCTTAGCTCAGATTCCATATGATGCGAATGCATTTTCGGGTGATTTTGCGCTTCCTGAGCTTAGCTCAGATTCCATATGATTCGAATGCATTTTCGGGTGATTTGGCGCTTCCTAAGCTTAGCTCAGGCTAAGAATTTCTCTAGATTCCATATGATGCGCAAAAACACCCGAAAATACATTCAGGTTTTATTGCGCATCATATGGAATCTAGAGCAATCCTAAGCCTGAGCTAAGCTTAGGAAGCGCAAAATGACCTGAAAATACATTCAGGTTACATTGCACATCATATCGAATTTGGTGTTTTCCTAAGCCTGAGCTATGCTTAGGAAGCTCCAAATCACCCGAAAATACATTCAGGTTACATTGCGCATCATATGGAATCTAGAGCAATCCTAAGCCTGAGCTAAGCTTAGGAAGCGCAAAATCACCTGAAAATACATTCAGGTTACATTGCACATCATATCGAATTTGGTGTTTTCCTAAACCTGAGCTAAGCTTAGGAAGCGCAAAATCACCCGAAAATGCATTCAGGTTACATTGCGCATCATATGGAATCTAGAGCAATTCTTAGCCTGAGCTAAGCTCAGGAAGCGCCAAATCACCCGAAAATGCATTCAGGTTATATTGCGCATCATATGGAATCTAGAGCAATTCTTAGCCTCAGCTAAGCTCAGGAATCGCAAAATCACCCGAAAATACATTCAGGTTACATTGCGCATCATATGGAATCTGGTGTTTTCTTGAGCCTGAGCTAAGCTTAGGAAGCGCAAAATCACCCGAAAATGCATTCAGGTTACATTGCGCATCATATGGAATCTAGAGCCTGAGCTAAACTTAGGAAGCGCAAAATCATCCGAAAATGCATTCAGAATACATTGCGCATCATATTGAATCTAGATTCCACATATGATGCGCAATTGTAACTGGAATGTATTTTCGGGTGATTTCGCGCTTCCTAAGCATAGCTCAGGCTTAGGAAAACACCAAATTCGATATGATGTGCAATGAATGTATTTTCGGGTGATTTCGCGCTTCCTAAGCTTAGCTCAGGCTTAGGAAAACACCAAATTCCATATGATGCGCAATATAACCTAAATGTATTTTCGGGTGAATTTGCGCTTCCTAAGCATAGCTCAGGCTAAGTAAAACACCAGATTCCATATGATGCGCAATGTAACCTGAATGCATTTTCGGGTGATTTTGCGCTTCCTGAGCTTAGCTCAGATTCCATATGATGCGAATGCATTTTCGGGTGATTTTGCGCTTCCTGAGCTTAGCTCAGGCTAAGAATTTCTCTAGATTCCATATGGTGCGTAAAATCACCCGAAAATACATTCAGGTTATATTGCGCATCATATGGAATCTAGAGCAATCCTAAGCCTGAGCTATGCTCAGGAAGCGCAAAATCACCCGAAAATACATTCAGGTTATATTGCGCATCATATGGAATCTAGAGCAATCCTAAGCCTGAGCTAAGCTTAGGAAGCGCAAAATCACCTGAAAATACATTCAGGTTACATTGAACATCATATCGAATTTGGTGTTTTCCTAAGCCTGAGCTAAGCTTAGGAAGCGCAAAATCACCCGAAAATGCAATCTGGTTACATTGCGCATATGCATATGGAATCTAGAGCAATTCTTAGCCTGAGCTAAGCTCAGGAAGCGCAAAATCACCCGAAAATGCATTCAGGTTATATTGCGCATCATATGGAATCAAGCGCAATTCTTAGCCTCAGCTAAGCTCAGGAAGCGCAAAATCACCCGAAAATGCATTCAGGTTACATTGCGCATCATATGGAATCTGGTGTTTTCCTGAGCCTGAGCTAAGTTTAGGAAGCGCAAAATCACCCGAAAATGTATTCAGGTGACATTGCGCATCATATGGAATCTAGAGCCTGAGCTAAACTTAGGAAGCGCAAAATCATCCGAAAATGCATTCAGAATACATTGCGCTTCATATTGAATCTAGATTCCATATGATGCGCAATTGTAACTGGAATGTATTTTCGGGTGATTTCGCGCTTCCTAAGCATAGCTCAGGCTTAGGAAAACACCAAATTCGATATGATGTGCAATGTAACCTGAATGTATTTTCAAATGATTTTGCACTTCCTAAGCTTAACTCAGGCTTAGGATTGCTCTAGATTCCATATGTTGCGCAATATAACCTGAATGTATCTTCGGGTGAATTTGCGCTTCCTATGCATAGCTCAGGCTAAGTAAAACACCAGATTCCATATGATGCGCAATGTAACCTGATTTTGCGCTTCCTGAGCTTAGCTCAGCTTCCATATGATGCGAATGCATTTTCGGGTGATTTTGCGCTTCCTGAGCTTAAATCAGGCTAAGAATTTCTCTAGATTGCGTAAAATCACCCGAAAATACATTCAGGTTATATTGCGCATCATATGGAATCTAGAGCAATCCTAAGCCTGAGCTATGCTCAGGAAGCGCAAAATCACCCGAAAATACATTCAGGTTATATTGCGCATCATATGAAATCTAGAGCAATCCTAAGCCTGAGCTAAGCTCAGGAAGCGCAAAATCACCCGAAAATGCATTCAGGTTATATTGCGCATCATATGGAATCTAGCGCAATTCTTAGCCTCAGCTAAGCTCAGGAAGCGCAAAATCACCCGAAAATGCATTCAGGTTACATTGCGCATCATATGGAATCTGGTGTTTTCCTGAGCCTGAGCTAAGTTTAGGAAGCGCAAAATCACCTGAAAATACATTCAGGTTACATTGAACATTATATCGAATTTGGTGTTTTCCTAAGCCTGAGCTATGCTTAGGAAGCGCAAAATCACCCGAAAATGCATTCAGGTTACATTGCGCATATGCATATGGAATCTAGAGCAATTCTTAGCCTCAGCTAAGCTCAGGAAGCGCAAAATCACCCGAAAATGCATTCAGGTTATATTGCGCATCATATGGAATCTAGCGCAATTCTTAGCCTCAGCTAAGCTCAGGAAGCGCAAAATCACCCGAAAATGCATTCAGGTTACATTGCGCATCATATGGAATCTGGTGTTTTCCTGAGCCTGAGCTAAGTTTAGGAAGCGCAAAATCACCCGAAAATGTATTCAGGTTACATTGCGCATCATATGGAATCTGGTGTTTTCCTAACCATGAGCTAAGCTTAGCAAGCGCAAAATCACCCGAAAATGCATTCAGGTTATATTGCGCATCATATGGAATCTAGCGCAATTCTTAGCCTCAGCTAAGCTCAGGAAGCGCAAAATCACCCGAAAATGCATTCAGGTTACATTGCGCATCATATGGAATCTGGTGTTTTTCTGAGCCTGAGCTAAGTTTAGGAAGCGCAAAATCACCCGAAAATGTATTCAGGTTTCATTGCGCATCATATGGAATCTAGAGCCTGAGCTAAACTTAGGAAGCGCAAAATCATCCGAAAATGCATTCAGAATACATTGCGCTTCATATTGAATCTAGATTCCATATGATGCGCAATTGTAACTGGAATGAATTTTCGGGTGATTTCGCGCTTCCTAAGCATAGCTGAGGCTTAGGAAAACACCAAATTCGATATGATGTGCAATGTAACCTGAATGTATTTTTAAATGATTTTGCGCTTCCTAAGCTTAACTCAGGCTTAGGATTGCTCTAGATTCCATATGTTGCGCAATATAACCTGAATGTATCTTCGGGTGAATTTGCGCTTCCTATGCATAGCTCAGGCTAAGTAAAACACCAGATTCCATATGATGCGTAATGTAACCTGAATGCATTTTCGGGTGATTTTGCGCTTGCTAAGCTTAGCTCATGCTTAGGAAAACACCAGATTCCATATGATGCGCAATTGTAACTGGAATGTATTTTCGGGTGATTTCGCGCTTCCTAAGCAAAGCTCAGGCTTAGGAAAACACCAAATTCGATATGATGTGCAATGTAACCTGAATGTACTTTCAGGTGATTTTGCGCTTCCTAAGCTTAGCTGAGGCTTAGGAATGCACCAAATTCCATATGATGCGCAATATAACCTGAATGTATTTTCGGGTGAATTTGCGCTTCCTAAGCATAGCTCAGGCTAAGTAAAACACCAGATTCCATATGATGCGCAATGTAACCTGAATGCATTTTCGGGTGATTTTGCGCTTCCTGAGCTTAGCTCAGATTCCATATGATGCGAATGCATTTTCGGGTGATTTTGCGCTTCCTGAGCTTAGCTCAGATTCCATATGATGCGAATGCATTTTCGGGTGATTTTGCGCTTCCTAAGCTTAGCTCAGGCTAAGAATTTCTCTAGATTCCATATGATGCGCAAAAACACCCGAAAATACATTCAGGTTATATTGCGCATCATATGGAATCTAGAGCAATCCTAAGCCTGAGCTAAGCTTAGGAAGCGCAAAATCACCTGAAAATACATTCAGGTTACATTGCACATCATATCGAATTTGGTGTTTTCCTAAGCCTGAGCTATGCTTAGGAAGCGCCAAATCACCCGAAAATACATTCAGGTTACATTGCGCATCATATGGAATCTAGAGCAATCCTAAGCCTGAGCTAAGCTTAGGAAGCGCAAAATCACCTGAAAATACATTCAGGTTACATTGCACATCATATCGAATTTGGTGTTTTCCTAAGCCTGAGCTAAGCTTAGGAAGCGCAAAATCACCCGAAAATGCATTCAGGTTACATTGCGCATCATATGGAATCTAGAGCAATTCTTAGCCTGAGCTAAGCTGAGGAAGCGCAAAATCACCCGAAAATGCATTCAGGTTATATTGCGCATCATATGGAATCTAGAGCAATTCTTAGCCTCAGCTAAGCTCAGGAATCGCAAAATCACCCGAAAATGCATTCAGGTTACATTGCGCATTATATGGAATCTGGTGTTTTCCTGAGCCTGAGCTAAGCTTAGGAAGCGTAAAATCACCCGAAAATGCATTCAGGTTACATTGCGCATCATATGGAATCTAGAGCAATTCTTAGCCTGAGCTAAACTTAGGAAGCGCAAAATCATCCGAAAATGCATTCAGAATACATTGCGCATCATATTGAATCTAGATTCCACATATGATGCGCAATTGTAACTGGAATGTATTTTCGGGTGATTTCGCGCTTCCTAAGCATAGCTCAGGCTTAGGAAAACACTAAATTTGATATGATGTGCAATGTAACCTGAATGTATTTTCAGGTGATTTTGCGCTTCCTAAGCTTAGCTCAGGCTTAGGAATGCACCAAATTCCATATGATGCGCAATATAACCTGAATGTATTTTCGGGTGAATTTGCGCTTCCTAAGCATAGCTCAGGCTAAGTAAAACACCAGATTCCATATGATGCGCAATGTAACCTGAATGCATTTTCGGGTGATTTTGCGCTTCCTGAGCTTAGCTCAGATTCCATATGATGCGAATGCATTTTCGGGTGATTTTGCGCTTCCTGAGCTTAGCTCAGATTCCATATGATTCGAATGCATTTTCGGGTGATTTGGCGCTTCCTAAGCTTAGCTCAGGCTAAGAATTTCTCTAGATTCCATATGATGCGCAAAAACACCCGAAAATACATTCAGGTTTTATTGCGCATCATATGGAATCTAGAGCAATCCTAAGCCTGAGCTAAGCTTAGGAAGCGCAAAATGACCTGAAAATACATTCAGGTTACATTGCACATCATATCGAATTTGGTGTTTTCCTAAGCCTGAGCTATGCTTAGGAAGCTCCAAATCACCCGAAAATACATTCAGGTTACATTGCGCATCATATGGAATCTAGAGCAATCCTAAGCCTGAGCTAAGCTTAGGAAGCGCAAAATCACCTGAAAATACATTCAGGTTACATTGCACATCATATCGAATTTGGTGTTTTCCTAAACCTGAGCTAAGCTTAGGAAGCGCAAAATCACCCGAAAATGCATTCAGGTTACATTGCGCATCATATGGAATCTAGAGCAATTCTTAGCCTGAGCTAAGCTCAGGAAGCGCCAAATCACCCGAAAATGCATTCAGGTTATATTGCGCATCATATGGAATCTAGAGCAATTCTTAGCCTCAGCTAAGCTCAGGAATCGCAAAATCACCCGAAAATACATTCAGGTTACATTGCGCATCATATGGAATCTGGTGTTTTCTTGAGCCTGAGCTAAGCTTAGGAAGCGCAAAATCACCCGAAAATGCATTCAGGTTACATTGCGCATCATATGGAATCTAGAGCCTGAGCTAAACTTAGGAAGCGCAAAATCATCCGAAAATGCATTCAGAATACATTGCGCATCATATTGAATCTAGATTCCACATATGATGCGCAATTGTAACTGGAATGTATTTTCGGGTGATTTCGCGCTTCCTAAGCATAGCTCAGGCTTAGGAAAACACCAAATTCGATATGATGTGCAATGAATGTATTTTCGGGTGATTTCGCGCTTCCTAAGCTTAGCTCAGGCTTAGGAAAACACCAAATTCCATATGATGCGCAATATAACCTAAATGTATTTTCGGGTGAATTTGCGCTTCCTAAGCATAGCTCAGGCTAAGTAAAACACCAGATTCCATATGATGCGCAATGTAACCTGAATGCATTTTCGGGTGATTTTGCGCTTCCTGAGCTTAGCTCAGATTCCAAATGATGCGAATGCATTTTCGGGTGATTTTGCGCTTCCTGAGCTTAGCTCAGGCTAAGAATTTCTCTAGATTCCATATGGTGCGTAAAATCACCCGAAAATACATTCAGGTTATATTGCGCATCATATGGAATCTAGAGCAATCCTAAGCCTGAGCTATGCTCAGGAAGCGCAAAATCACCCGAAAATACATTCAGGTTATATTGCGCATCATATGGAATCTAGAGCAATCCTAAGCCTGAGCTAAGCTTAGGAAGCGCAAAATCACCTGAAAATACATTCAGGTTACATTGAACATCATATCGAATTTGGTGTTTTCCTAAGCCTGAGCTAAGCTTAGGAAGCGCAAAATCACCCGAAAATGCAATCTGGTTACATTGCGCATATGCATATGGAATCTAGAGCAATTCTTAGCCTGAGCTAAGCTCAGGAAGCGCAAAATCACCCGAAAATGCATTCAGGTTATATTGCGCATCATATGGAATCTAGCGCAATTCTTAGCCTCAGCTAAGCTCAGGAAGCGCAAAATCACCCGAAAATGCATTCAGGTTACATTGCGCATCATATGGAATCTGGTGTTTTCCTGAGCCTGAGCTAAGTTTAGGAAGCGCAAAATCACCCGAAAATGTATTCAGGTTACATTGCGCATCATATGGAATCTAGAGCCTGAGCTAAACTTAGGAAGCGCAAAATCATCCGAAAATGCATTCAGAATACATTGCGCTTCATATTGAATCTAGATTCCATATGATGCGCAATTGTAACTGGAATGTATTTTCGGGTGATTTCGCGCTTCCTAAGCATAGCTCAGGCTTAGGAAAACACCAAATTCGATATGATGTGCAATGTAACCTGAATGTATTTTCAAATGATTTTGCACTTCCTAAGCTTAACTCAGGCTTAGGATTGCTCTAGATTCCATATGTTGCGCAATATAACCTGAATGTATCTTCGGGTGAATTTGCGCTTCCTATGCATAGCTCAGGCTAAGTAAAACACCAGATTCCATATGATGCGCAATGTAACCTGATTTTGCGCTTCCTGAGCTTAGCTCAGCTTCCATATGATGCGAATGCATTTTCGGGTGATTTTGCGCTTCCTGAGCTTAGCTCAGGCTAAGAATTTCTCTAGATTGCGTAAAATCACCCGAAAATACATTCAGGTTATATTGCGCATCATATGGAATCTAGAGCAATCCTAAGCCTGAGCTATGCTCAGGAAGCGCAAAATCACCCGAAAATACATTCAGGTTATATTGCGCATCATATGAAATCTAGAGCAATCCTAAGCCTGAGCTAAGCTCAGGAAGCGCAAAATCACCCGAAAATGCATTCAGGTTATATTGCGCATCATATGGAATCTAGCGCAATTCTTAGCCTCAGCTAAGCTCAGGAAGCGCAAAATCACCCGAAAATGCATTCAGGTTACATTGCGCATCATATGGAATCTGGTGTTTTCCTGAGCCTGAGCTAAGTTTAGGAAGCGCAAAATCACCTGAAAATACATTCAGGTTACATTGAACATTATATCGAATTTGGTGTTTTCCTAAGCCTGAGCTAAGCTTAGGAAGCGCAAAATCACCCGAAAATGCATTCAGGTTACATTGCGCATATGCATATGGAATCTAGAGCAATTCTTAGCCTGAGCTAAGCTCAGGAAGCGCAAAATCACCCGAAAATGCATTCAGGTTATATTGCGCATCATATGGAATCTAGCGCAATTCTTAGCCTCAGCTAAGCTCAGGAAGCGCAAAATCACCCGAAAATGCATTCAGGTTACATTGCGCATCATATGGAATCTGGTGTTTTCCTGAGCCTGAGCTAAGTTTAGGAAGCGCAAAATCACCCGAAAATGTATTCAGGTTACATTGCGCATCATATGGAATCTAGAGACTGAGCTAAACTTAGGAAGCGCAAAATCATCCGAAAATGCATTCAGAATACATTGCGCTTCATATTGAATCTAGATTCCATGTGATGCGCAATTGTAACTGGAATGTATTTTCGGGTGATTTCGCGCTTCCTAAGCATAGCTCAGGCTTAGGAAAACACCAAATTCGATATGATGTGCAATGTAACCTGAATGTATTTTCGGGTGATTTTGCACTTCCTAAGCTTAACTCAGGCTTAGGATTGCTCTAGATTCCATATGTTGCGCAATATAACCTGAATGTATCTTCGGGTGAATTTGCGCTTCCTATGCATAGCTCAGGCTAAGTAAAACACCAGATTCCATATGATGCGCAATGTAACCTGATTTTGCGCTTCCTGAGCTTAGCTCAGCTTCCATATGATGCGAATGCATTTTCGGGTGATTTTGCGCTTCCTGAGCTTAGCTCAGGCTAAGAATTTCTCTAGATTGCGTAAAATCACCCGAAAATGCATTCAGGTTACATTGCGCATCATATGGAATCTAGAGCAATTCTTAGCCTGAGCTAAGCTTAGGAAGCGCAAAATCATCCGAAAATGCATTCAGAATACATTGCGCATCATATTGAATCTAGATTCCACATATGATGCGCAATTGTAACTGGAATGTATTTTCGGGTGATTTCGCGCTTCCTAAGCATAGCTCAGGCTTAGGAAAACACTAAATTTGATATGATGTGCAATGTAACCTGAATGTATTTTCAGGTGATTTTGCGCTTCCTAAGCTTAGCTCAGGCTTAGGAATGCACCAAATTCCATATGATGCGCAATATAACCTGAATGTATTTTCGGGTGAATTTGCGCTTCCTAAGCATAGCTCAGGCTAAGTAAAACACCAGATTCCATATGATGCGCAATGTAACCTGAATGCATTTTCGGGTGATTTTGCGCTTCCTGAGCTTAGCTCAGATTCCATATGATGCGAATGCATTTTCGGGTGATTTTGCGCTTCCTGAGCTTAGCTCAGATTCCATATGATTCGAATGCATTTTCGGGTGATTTGGCGCTTCCTAAGCTTAGCTCAGGCTAAGAATTTCTCTAGATTCCATATGATGCGCAAAAACACCCGAAAATACATTCAGGTTATATTGCGCATCATATGGAATCCAGAGCAATCCTAAGCCTGAGCTAAGCTTAGGAAGCGCAAAATCACCTGAAAATACATTCAGGTTACATTGCACATCATATCGAATTTGGTGTTTTCCTAAGCCTGAGCTATGCTTAGGAAGCTCCAAATCACCCGAAAATACATTCAGGTTACATTGCGCAATGTAACCTGATTTTGCGCTTCCTGAGCTTAGCTCAGCTTCCATATGATGCGAATGCATTTTCGGGTGATTTTGCGCTTCCTGAGCTTAGCTCAGGCTAAGAATTTCTCTAGATTGCGTAAAATCACCCGAAAATACATTCAGGTTATATTGCGCATCATATGGAATCTAGAGCAATCCTAAGCCTGAGCTATGCTCAGGAAGCGCAAAATCACCCGAAAATACATTCAGGTTATATTGCGCATCATATGAAATCTAGAGCAATCCTAAGCCTGAGCTAAGCTCAGGAAGCGCAAAATCACCCGAAAATGCATTCAGGTTATATTGCGCATCATATGGAATCTAGCGCAATTCTTAGCCTCAGCTAAGCTCAGGAAGCGCAAAATCACCCGAAAATGCATTCAGGTTACATTGCGCATCATATGGAATCTGGTGTTTTCCTGAGCCTGAGCTAAGTTTAGGAAGCGCAAAATCACCTGAAAATACATTCAGGTTACATTGAACATTATATCGAATTTGGTGTTTTCCTAAGCCTGAGCTAAGCTTAGGAAGCGCAAAATCACCCGAAAATGCATTCAGGTTACATTGCGCATATGCATATGGAATCTAGAGCAATTCTTAGCCTGAGCTAAGCTCAGGAAGCGCAAAATCACCCGAAAATGCATTCAGGTTATATTGCGCATCATATGGAATCTAGCGCAATTCTTAGCCTCAGCTAAGCTCAGGAAGCGCAAAATCACCCGAAAATGCATTCAGGTTACATTGCGCATCATATGGAATCTGGTGTTTTCCTGAGCCTGAGCTAAGTTTAGGAAGCGCAAAATCACCCGAAAATGTATTCAGGTTACATTGCGCATCATATGGAATCTAGAGACTGAGCTAAACTTAGGAAGCGCAAAATCATCCGAAAATGCATTCAGAATACATTGCGCTTCATATTGAATCTAGATTCCATGTGATGCGCAATTGTAACTGGAATGTATTTTCGGGTGATTTCGCGCTTCCTAAGCATAGCTCAGGCTTAGGAAAACACCAAATTCGATATGATGTGCAATGTAACCTGAATGTATTTTCGGGTGATTTTGCACTTCCTAAGCTTAACTCAGGCTTAGGATTGCTCTAGATTCCATATGTTGCGCAATATAACCTGAATGTATCTTCGGGTGAATTTGCGCTTCCTATGCATAGCTCAGGCTAAGTAAAACACCAGATTCCATATGATGCGCAATGTAACCTGATTTTGCGCTTCCTGAGCTTAGCTCAGCTTCCATATGATGCGAATGCATTTTCGGGTGATTTTGCGCTTCCTGAGCTTAGCTCAGGCTAAGAATTTCTCTAGATTGCGTAAAATCACCCGAAAATGCATTCAGGTTACATTGCGCATCATATGGAATCTAGAGCAATTCTTAGCCTGAGCTAAACTTAGGAAGCGCAAAATCATCCGAAAATGCATTCAGAATACATTGCGCATCATATTGAATCTAGATTCCACATATGATGCGCAATTGTAACTGGAATGTATTTTCGGGTGATTTCGCGCTTCCTAAGCATAGCTCAGGCTTAGGAAAACACTAAATTTGATATGATGTGCAATGTAACCTGAATGTATTTTCAGGTGATTTTGCGCTTCCTAAGCTTAGCTCAGGCTTAGGAATGCACCAAATTCCATATGATGCGCAATATAACCTGAATGTATTTTCGGGTGAATTTGCGCTTCCTAAGCATAGCTCAGGCTAAGTAAAACACCAGATTCCATATGATGCGCAATGTAACCTGAATGCATTTTCGGGTGATTTTGCGCTTCCTGAGCTTAGCTCAGATTCCATATGATGCGAATGCATTTTCGGGTGATTTTGCGCTTCCTGAGCTTAGCTCAGATTCCATATGATTCGAATGCATTTTCGGGTGATTTGGCGCTTCCTAAGCTTAGCTCAGGCTAAGAATTTCTCTAGATTCCATATGATGCGCAAAAACACCCGAAAATACATTCAGGTTATATTGCGCATCATATGGAATCCAGAGCAATCCTAAGCCTGAGCTAAGCTTAGGAAGCGCAAAATCACCTGAAAATACATTCAGGTTACATTGCACATCATATCGAATTTGGTGTTTTCCTAAGCCTGAGCTATGCTTAGGAAGCTCCAAATCACCCGAAAATACATTCAGGTTACATTGCGCATCATATGGAATCTAGAGCAATCCTAAGCCTGAGCTAAGCTTAGGAAGCGCAAAATCACCTGAAAATACATTCAGGTTACATTGCACATCATATCGAATTTGGTGTTTTCCTAAACCTGAGCTAAGCTTAGGAAGCGCAAAATCACCCGAAAATGCATTCAGGTTACATTGCGCATCATATGGAATCTAGAGCAATTCTTAGCCTGAGCTAAGCTCAGGAAGCGCCAAATCACCCGAAAATGCATTCAGGTTATATTGCGCATCATATGGAATCTAGAGCAATTCTTAGCCTCAGCTAAGCTCAGGAATCGCAAAATCACCCGAAAATACATTCAGGTTACATTGCGCATCATATGGAATCTGGTGTTTTCTTGAGCCTGAGCTAAGCTTAGGAAGCGCAAAATCACCCGAAAATGCATTCAGGTTACATTGCGCATCATATGGAATCTAGAGCCTGAGCTAAACTTAGGAAGCGCAAAATCATCCGAAAATGCATTCAGAATACATTGCGCATCATATTGAATCTAGATTCCACATATGATGCGCAATTGTAACTGGAATGTATTTTCGGGTGATTTCGCGCTTCCTAAGCATAGCTCAGGCTTAGGAAAACACCAAATTCGATATGATGTGCAATGAATGTATTTTCGGGTGATTTCGCGCTTCCTAAGCTTAGCTCAGGCTTAGGAAAACACCAAATTCCATATGATGCGCAATATAACCTAAATGTATTTTCGGGTGAATTTGCGCTTCCTAAGCATAGCTCAGGCTAAGTAAAACACCAGATTCCATATGATGCGCAATGTAACCTGAATGCATTTTCGGGTGATTTTGCGCTTCCTGAGCTTAGCTCAGATTCCATATGATGCGAATGCATTTTCGGGTGATTTTGCGCTTCCTGAGCTTAGCTCAGGCTAAGAATTTCTCTAGATTCCATATGGTGCGTAAAATCACCCGAAAATACATTCAGGTTATATTGCGCATCATATGGAATCTAGAGCAATCCTAAGCCTGAGCTATGCTCAGGAAGCGCAAAATCACCCGAAAATACATTCAGGTTATATTGCGCATCATATGGAATCTAGAGCAATCCTAAGCCTGAGCTAAGCTTAGGAAGCGCAAAATCACCTGAAAATACATTCAGGTTACATTGAACATCATATCGAATTTGGTGTTTTCCTAAGCCTGAGCTAAGCTTAGGAAGCGCAAAATCACCCGAAAATGCAATCTGGTTACATTGCGCATATGCATATGGAATCTAGAGCAATTCTTAGCCTGAGCTAAGCTCAGGAAGCGCAAAATCACCCGAAAATGCATTCAGGTTATATTGCGCATCATATGGAATCTAGCGCAATTCTTAGCCTCAGCTAAGCTCAGGAAGCGCAAAATCACCCGAAAATGCATTCAGGTTACATTGCGCATCATATGGAATCTGGTGTTTTCCTGAGCCTGAGCTAAGTTTAGGAAGCGCAAAATCACCCGAAAATGTATTCAGGTGACATTGCGCATCATATGGAATCTAGAGCCTGAGCTAAACTTAGGAAGCGCAAAATCATCCGAAAATGCATTCAGAATACATTGCGCTTCATATTGAATCTAGATTCCATATGATGCGCAATTGTAACTGGAATGTATTTTCGGGTGATTTCGCGCTTCCTAAGCATAGCTCAGGCTTAGGAAAACACCAAATTCGATATGATGTGCAATGTAACCTGAATGTATTTTCAAATGATTTTGCACTTCCTAAGCTTAACTCAGGCTTAGGATTGCTCTAGATTCCATATGTTGCGCAATATAACCTGAATGTATCTTCGGGTGAATTTGCGCTTCCTATGCATAGCTCAGGCTAAGTAAAACACCAGATTCCATATGATGCGCAATGTAACCTGATTTTGCGCTTCCTGAGCTTAGCTCAGCTTCCATATGATGCGAATGCATTTTCGGGTGATTTTGCGCTTCCTGAGCTAAGCTCAGGCTAAGAATTTCTCTAGATTGCGTAAAATCACCCGAAAATACATTCAGGTTATATTGCGCATCATATGGAATCTAGAGCAATCCTAAGCCTGAGCTATGCTCAGGAAGCGCAAAATCACCCGAAAATACATTCAGGTTATATTGCGCATCATATGAAATCTAGAGCAATCCTAAGCCTGAGCTAAGCTCAGGAAGCGCAAAATCACCCGAAAATGCATTCAGGTTATATTGCGCATCATATGGAATCTAGCGCAATTCTTAGCCTCAGCTAAGCTCAGGAAGCGCAAAATCACCCGAAAATGCATTCAGGTTACATTGCGCATCATATGGAATCTGGTGTTTTCCTGAGCCTGAGCTAAGTTTAGGAAGCGCAAAATCACCTGAAAATACATTCAGGTTACATTGAACATTATATCGAATTTGGTGTTTTCCTAAGCCTGAGCTAAGCTTAGGAAGCGCAAAATCACCCGAAAATGCATTCAGGTTACATTGCGCATATGCATATGGAATCTAGAGCAATTCTTAGCCTGAGCTAAGCTCAGGAAGCGCAAAATCACCCGAAAATGCATTCAGGTTATATTGCGCATCATATGGAATCTAGCGCAATTCTTAGCCTCAGCTAAGCTCAGGAAGCGCAAAATCACCCGAAAATGCATTCAGGTTACATTGCGCATCATATGGAATCTGGTGTTTTCCTGAGCCTGAGCTAAGTTTAGGAAGCGCAAAATCACCCGAAAATGTATTCAGGTTACATTGCGCATCATATGGAATCTAGAGACTGAGCTAAACTTAGGAAGCGCAAAATCATCCGAAAATGCATTCAGAATACATTGCGCTTCATATTGAATCTAGATTCCATGTGATGCGCAATTGTAACTGGAATGTATTTTCGGGTGATTTCGCGCTTCCTAAGCATAGCTCAGGCTTAGGAAAACACCAAATTCGATATGATGTGCAATGTAACCTGAATGTATTTTCGGGTGATTTTGCACTTCCTAAGCTTAACTCAGGCTTAGGATTGCTCTAGATTCCATATGTTGCGCAATATAACCTGAATGTATCTTCGGGTGAATTTGCGCTTCCTATGCATAGCTCAGGCTAAGTAAAACACCAGATTCCATATGATGCGCAATGTAACCTGATTTTGCGCTTCCTGAGCTTAGCTCAGCTTCCATATGATGCGAATGCATTTTCGGGTGATTTTGCGCTTCCTGAGCTTAGCTCAGGCTAAGAATTTCTCTAGATTGCGTAAAATCACCCGAAAATGCATTCAGGTTACATTGCGCATCATATGGAATCTAGAGCAATTCTTAGCCTGAGCTAAACTTAGGAAGCGCAAAATCATCCGAAAATGCATTCAGAATACATTGCGCATCATATTGAATCTAGATTCCACATATGATGCGCAATTGTAACTGGAATGTATTTTCGGGTGATTTCGCGCTTCCTAAGCATAGCTCAGGCTTAGGAAAACACTAAATTTGATATGATGTGCAATGTAACCTGAATGTATTTTCAGGTGATTTTGCGCTTCCTAAGCTTAGCTCAGGCTTAGGAATGCACCAAATTCCATATGATGCGCAATATAACCTGAATGTATTTTCGGGTGAATTTGCGCTTCCTAAGCATAGCTCAGGCTAAGTAAAACACCAGATTCCATATGATGCGCAATGTAACCTGAATGCATTTTCGGGTGATTTTGCGCTTCCTGAGCTTAGCTCAGATTCCATATGATGCGAATGCATTTTCGGGTGATTTTGCGCTTCCTGAGCTTAGCTCAGATTCCATATGATTCGAATGCATTTTCGGGTGATTTGGCGCTTCCTAAGCTTAGCTCAGGCTAAGAATTTCTCTAGATTCCATATGATGCGCAAAAACACCCGAAAATACATTCAGGTTATATTGCGCATCATATGGAATCCAGAGCAATCCTAAGCCTGAGCTAAGCTTAGGAAGCGCAAAATCACCTGAAAATACATTCAGGTTACATTGCACATCATATCGAATTTGGTGTTTTCCTAAGCCTGAGCTATGCTTAGGAAGCTCCAAATCACCCGAAAATACATTCAGGTTACATTGCGCATCATATGGAATCTAGAGCAATCCTAAGCCTGAGCTAAGCTTAGGAAGCGCAAAATCACCTGAAAATACATTCAGGTTACATTGCACATCATATCGAATTTGGTGTTTTCCTAAACCTGAGCTAAGCTTAGGAAGCGCAAAATCACCCGAAAATGCATTCAGGTTACATTGCGCATCATATGGAATCTAGAGCAATTCTTAGCCTGAGCTAAGCTCAGGAAGCGCCAAATCACCCGAAAATGCATTCAGGTTATATTGCGCATCATATGGAATCTAGAGCAATTCTTAGCCTCAGCTAAGCTCAGGAATCGCAAAATCACCCGAAAATACATTCAGGTTACATTGCGCATCATATGGAATCTGGTGTTTTCTTGAGCCTGAGCTAAGCTTAGGAAGCGCAAAATCACCCGAAAATGCATTCAGGTTACATTGCGCATCATATGGAATCTAGAGCCTGAGCTAAACTTAGGAAGCGCAAAATCATCCGAAAATGCATTCAGAATACATTGCGCATCATATTGAATCTAGATTCCACATATGATGCGCAATTGTAACTGGAATGTATTTTCGGGTGATTTCGCGCTTCCTAAGCATAGCTCAGGCTTAGGAAAACACCAAATTCGATATGATGTGCAATGAATGTATTTTCGGGTGATTTCGCGCTTCCTAAGCTTAGCTCAGGCTTAGGAAAACACCAAATTCCATATGATGCGCAATATAACCTAAATGTATTTTCGGGTGAATTTGCGCTTCCTAAGCATAGCTCAGGCTAAGTAAAACACCAGATTCCATATGATGCGCAATGTAACCTGAATGCATTTTCGGGTGATTTTGCGCTTCCTGAGCTTAGCTCAGATTCCATATGATGCGAATGCATTTTCGGGTGATTTTGCGCTTCCTGAGCTTAGCTCAGGCTAAGAATTTCTCTAGATTCCATATGGTGCGTAAAATCACCCGAAAATACATTCAGGTTATATTGCGCATCATATGGAATCTAGAGCAATCCTAAGCCTGAGCTATGCTCAGGAAGCGCAAAATCACCCGAAAATACATTCAGGTTATATTGCGCATCATATGGAATCTAGAGCAATCCTAAGCCTGAGCTAAGCTTAGGAAGCGCAAAATCACCTGAAAATACATTCAGGTTACATTGAACATCATATCGAATTTGGTGTTTTCCTAAGCCTGAGCTAAGCTTAGGAAGCGCAAAATCACCCGAAAATGCAATCTGGTTACATTGCGCATATGCATATGGAATCTAGAGCAATTCTTAGCCTGAGCTAAGCTCAGGAAGCGCAAAATCACCCGAAAATGCATTCAGGTTATATTGCGCATCATATGGAATCTAGCGCAATTCTTAGCCTCAGCTAAGCTCAGGAAGCGCAAAATCACCCGAAAATGCATTCAGGTTACATTGCGCATCATATGGAATCTGGTGTTTTCCTGAGCCTGAGCTAAGTTTAGGAAGCGCAAAATCACCCGAAAATGTATTCAGGTGACATTGCGCATCATATGGAATCTAGAGCCTGAGCTAAACTTAGGAAGCGCAAAATCATCCGAAAATGCATTCAGAATACATTGCGCTTCATATTGAATCTAGATTCCATATGATGCGCAATTGTAACTGGAATGTATTTTCGGGTGATTTCGCGCTTCCTAAGCATAGCTCAGGCTTAGGAAAACACCAAATTCGATATGATGTGCAATGTAACCTGAATGTATTTTCAAATGATTTTGCACTTCCTAAGCTTAACTCAGGCTTAGGATTGCTCTAGATTCCATATGTTGCGCAATATAACCTGAATGTATCTTCGGGTGAATTTGCGCTTCCTATGCATAGCTCAGGCTAAGTAAAACACCAGATTCCATATGATGCGCAATGTAACCTGATTTTGCGCTTCCTGAGCTTAGCTCAGCTTCCATATGATGCGAATGCATTTTCGGGTGATTTTGCGCTTCCTGAGCTTAAATCAGGCTAAGAATTTCTCTAGATTGCGTAAAATCACCCGAAAATACATTCAGGTTATATTGCGCATCATATGGAATCTAGAGCAATCCTAAGCCTGAGCTATGCTCAGGAAGCGCAAAATCACCCGAAAATACATTCAGGTTATATTGCGCATCATATGAAATCTAGAGCAATCCTAAGCCTGAGCTAAGCTCAGGAAGCGCAAAATCACCCGAAAATGCATTCAGGTTATATTGCGCATCATATGGAATCTAGCGCAATTCTTAGCCTCAGCTAAGCTCAGGAAGCGCAAAATCACCCGAAAATGCATTCAGGTTACATTGCGCATCATATGGAATCTGGTGTTTTCCTGAGCCTGAGCTAAGTTTAGGAAGCGCAAAATCACCTGAAAATACATTCAGGTTACATTGAACATTATAGGGTGTCCCAGAAAGTATGGGCACAACTTCGCAGCTCTGCCATTTGAGAATGGATGCATAAACAAACTTTATTTTCACACATATCCTGCCTTAATGTATCAACATCAAATGCCAATCATTACAATTTGAATTTGATACTTCGTTTGAATGCGGTAGAACATTCCCTAAGAGACCTTTTAAAGCTTCTGCACAATTTGCTATATTTTTCAATAACATCGCTTAACAAGTTATTTTCTACGCACGAAATTAATCTCGATAAAATTTTCAAAAAATAAATCCGTGTATTTCTATATGCGTATCTATTATACAACCCTTAGTTCGAATTGAAAACATATACTTTTGAACCTGAAAAATTAATTGAAACATCAAAATCGATATTTTCAAAAACTCATTTTTCTAATAGTTGAGAACAAGCTTCTGAATCTATATCACAACATGCCGAAAATTACATTTTCATTTCACTATAGGTAAAATAAATGCCCCAGCTTTATAAAGTGTAGATTAAATTATTTTTATTCTCGTTAAAACATGTTTAAAAACTTGAATGTCCGTGGGCATGTCTTATCCATAAATAGAAAAGGCGAATTTTTCAGTTTTCTCAAAATTCTGAAATACCCGTACGCACAGGCAAAACATATTTTTATAAAAAATTGCAATCAACCATCTGAGGAAACATGTTTTCGAATATATCATGTGGAAAAAATTCTAAAAAAATGTTACGAATTTGGATATTTGGCAAAACCGTAAAATAGTAGTTTGTGCAGAACTTTTGAAAGATGAACTTTCATTTTAAGCATTCTGCATTCAAAAACTTTTTTTAATATTTCAACTCTTTACAGGTATCAATCAAAATACCTTGAATAAAAATACAAAAATATAAAAATTAATATTTGTTAAGAAAATTATTGTATTTTCGCTATATAAAGTTGTGCCCATACTTTCTGGGACACCCTATATATCGAATTTGGTGTTTTCCTAAGCCTGAGCTAAGCTTAGGAAGCGCAAAATCACCCGAAAATGCATTCAGGTTACATTGCGCATATGCATATGGAATCTAGAGCAATTCTTAGCCTCAGCTAAGCTCAGGAAGCGCAAAATCACCCGAAAATGCATTCAGGTTATATTGCGCATCATATGGAATCTAGCGCAATTCTTAGCCTCAGCTAAGCTCAGGAAGCGCAAAATCACCCGAAAATGCATTCAGGTTACATTGCGCATCATATGGAATCTGGTGTTTTCCTGAGCCTGAGCTAAGTTTAGGAAGCGCAAAATCACCCGAAAATGTATTCAGGTTACATTGCGCATCATATGGAATCTGGTGTTTTCCTAACCATGAGCTAAGCTTAGCAAGCGCAAAATCACCCGAAAATGCATTCAGGTTATATTGCGCATCATATGGAATCTAGCGCAATTCTTAGCCTCAGCTAAGCTCAGGAAGCGCAAAATCACCCGAAAATGCATTCAGGTTACATTGCGCATCATATGGAATCTGGTGTTTTTCTGAGCCTGAGCTAAGTTTAGGAAGCGCAAAATCACCCGAAAATGTATTCAGGTTTCATTGCGCATCATATGGAATCTAGAGCCTGAGCTAAACTTAGGAAGCGCAAAATCATCCGAAAATGCATTCAGAATACATTGCGCTTCATATTGAATCTAGATTCCATATGATGCGCAATTGTAACTGGAATGAATTTTCGGGTGATTTCGCGCTTCCTAAGCATAGCTGAGGCTTAGGAAAACACCAAATTCGATATGATGTGCAATGTAACCTGAATGTATTTTTAAATGATTTTGCGCTTCCTAAGCTTAACTCAGGCTTAGGATTGCTCTAGATTCCATATGTTGCGCAATATAACCTGAATGTATCTTCGGGTGAATTTGCGCTTCCTATGCATAGCTCAGGCTAAGTAAAACACCAGATTCCATATGATGCGTAATGTAACCTGAATGCATTTTCGGGTGATTTTGCGCTTGCTAAGCTTAGCTCATGCTTAGGAAAACACCAGATTCCATATGATGCGCAATTGTAACTGGAATGTATTTTCGGGTGATTTCGCGCGCTTCCTAAGCATAGCTCAGGCTTAGGAAAACACCAAATTCGATATGATGTGCAATGTAACCTGAATGTATTTTCAGGTGATTTTGCGCTTCCTAAGCTTAGCTGAGGCTTAGGAATGCACCAAATTCCATATGATGCGCAATATAACCTGAATGTATTTTCGGGTGAATTTGCGCTTCCTAAGCATAGCTCAGGCTAAGTAAAACGCCAGATTCCATATGATGCGCAATGTAACCTGAATGCATTTTCGGGTGATTTTGCGCTTCCTGAGCTTAGCTCAGATTCCATATGATGCGAATGCATTTTCGGGTGATTTTGCGCTTCCTGAGCTTAGCTCAGATTCCATATGATGCGAATGCATTTTCGGGTGATTTTGCGCTTCCTAAGCTTAGCTCAGGCTAAGAATTTCTCTAGATTCCATATGATGCGCAAAAACACCCGAAAATACATTCAGGTTATATTGCGCATCATATGGAATCTAGAGCAATCCTAAGCCTGAGCTAAGCTTAGGAAGCGCAAAATCACCTGAAAATACATTCAGGTTACATTGCACATCATATCGAATTTGGTGTTTTCCTAAGCCTGAGCTATGCTTAGGAAGCGCCAAATCACCCGAAAATACATTCAGGTTACATTGCGCATCATATGGAATCTAGAGCAATAATAAGCCTGAGCTAAGCTTAGGAAGCGCAAAATCACCTGAAAATACATTCAGGTTACATTGCACATCATATCGAATTTGGTGTTTTCCTAAGCTTGAGCTAAGCTTAGGAAGCGCAAAATCACCCGAAAATGCATTCAGGTTACATTGCGCATCATATGGAATCTAGAGCAATTCTTAGCCTGAGCTAAGCTGAGGAAGCGCAAAATCACCCGAAAATGCATTCAGGTTATATTGCGCATCATATGGAATCTAGAGCAATTCTTAGCCTCAGCTAAGCTCAGGAATCGCAAAATCACCCGAAAATGCATTCAGGTTACATTGCGCATCATATGGAATCTGGTGTTTTCCTGAGCCTGAGCTAAGCTTAGGAAGCGCAAAATCACCCGAAAATGCATTCAGGTTACATTGCGCATCATATGGAATCTAGAGCAATTCTTAGCCTGAGCTAAACTTAGGAAGCGCAAAATCATCCGAAAATGCATTTAGAATACATTGCGCATCATATTGAATCTAGATTCCACATATGATGCGCAATTGTAACTGGAATGTATTTTCGGGTGATTTCGCGCTTCCTAAGCATAGCTCAGGCTTAGGAAAACACTAAATTTGATATGATGTGCAATGTAACCTGAAAGTATTTTCTGGTGATTTTGCGCTTCCTAAGCTTAGCTCAGGCTTAGGAATGCACCAAATTCCATATGATGCGCAATATAACCTGAATGTATTTTCGGGTGAATTTGCGCTTCCTAAGCATAGCTCAGGCTAAGTAAAACACCAGATTCCATATGATGCGCAATGTAACCTGAATGCATTTTCGGGTGATTTTGCGCTTCCTGAGCTTAGCTCAGATTCCATATGATGCGAATGCATTTTCGGGTGATTTTGCGCTTCCTGAGCTTAGCTCAGATTCCATATGATTCGAATGCATTTTCGGGTGATTTTGCGCTTCCTAAGCTTAGCTCAGGCTAAGAATTTCTCTAGATTCCATATGATGCGCAAAAACACCCGAAAATACATTCAGGTTATATTGCGCATCATATGGAATCTAGAGCAATCCTAAGCCTGAGCTAAGCTTAGGAAGCGCAAAATCACCTGAAAATACATTCAGGTTACATTGCACATCATATCGAATTTGGTGTTTTCCTAAGCCTGAGCTATGCTTAGGAAGCTCCAAATCACCCGAAAATACATTCAGGTTACATTGCGCATCATATGGAATCTAGAGCAATCCTTAGCCTGAGCTAAGCTTAGGAAGCGCAAAATCACCTGAAAATACATTCAGGTTACATTGCACATCATATCGAATTTGGTGTTTTCCTAAACCTGAGCTAAGCTTAGGAAGCGCAAAATCACCCGAAAATGCATTCAGGTTACATTGCGCATCATATGGAATCTAGAGCAATTCTTAGCCTGAGCTAAGCTCAGGAAGCGCCAAATCACCCGAAAATGCATTCAGGTTATATTGCGCATCATATGGAATCTAGAGCAATTCTTAGCCTCAGCTAAGCTCAGGAATCGCAAAATCACCCGAAAATACATTCATGTTACATTGCGCATCATATGGAATCTGGTGTTTTCCTGAGCCTGAGCTAAGCTTAGGAAGCGCAAAATCACCCGAAAATGCATTCAGGTTACATTGCGCATCATATGGAATCTAGAGCCTGAGCTAAACTTAGGAAGCGCAAAATCATCCGAAAATGCATTCAGAATACATTGCGCATCATATTGAATCTAGATTCCACATATGATGCGCAATTGTAACTGGAATGTATTTTCGGGTGATTTCGCGCTTCCTAAGCATAGCTCAGGCTTAGGAAAACACCAAATTCGATATGATGTGCAATGAATGTATTTTCGGGTGATTTTGCGCTTCCTAAGCTTAGCTCAGGCATAGGAAAACACCAAATTCCATATGATGCGCAATATAACCTGAATGTATTTTCGGGTGAATTTGCGCTTCCTAAGCATAGCTCAGGCTAAGTAAAACACCAGATTCCATATGATGCGCAATGTAACCTGAATGCATTTTCGGGTGATTTTGCGCTTCCTGAGCTTAGCTCAGATTCCATATGATGCGAATGCATTTTCGGGTGATTTTGCGCTTCCTGAGCTTAGCTCAGGCTAAGAATTTCTCTAGATTCCATATGGTGCGTAAAATCACCCGAAAATACATTCAGATTATATTGCGCATCATATGGAATCTAGAGCAATCCTAAGCCTGAGCTAAGCTTAGGAAGCGCAAAATCACCTGAAAATACATTCAGGTTACATTGAACATCATATCGAATTTGGTGTTTTCCTAAGCTTGAGCTAAGCTTAGGAAGCGCAAAATCACCCGAAAATGCATTCAGGTTACATTGCGCATCATATGGAATCTAGAGCAATTCTTAGCCTGAGCTAAGCTGAGGAAGCGCAAAATCACCCGAAAATGCATTCAGGTTATATTGCGCATCATATGGAATCTAGAGCAATTCTTAGCCTCAGCTAAGCTCAGGAATCGCAAAATCACCCGAAAATGCATTCAGGTTACATTGCGCATCATATGGAATCTGGTGTTTTCCTGAGCCTGAGCTAAGCTTAGGAAGCGCAAAATCACCCGAAAATGCATTCAGGTTACATTGCGCATCATATGGAATCTAGAGCAATTCTTAGCCTGAGCTAAACTTAGGAAGCGCAAAATCATCCGAAAATGCATTTAGAATACATTGCGCATCATATTGAATCTAGATTCCACATATGATGCGCAATTGTAACTGGAATGTATTTTCGGGTGATTTCGCGCTTCCTAAGCATAGCTCAGGCTTAGGAAAACACTAAATTTGATATGATGTGCAATGTAACCTGAAAGTATTTTCTGGTGATTTTGCGCTTCCTAAGCTTAGCTCAGGCTTAGGAATGCACCAAATTCCATATGATGCGCAATATAACCTGAATGTATTTTCGGGTGAATTTGCGCTTCCTAAGCATAGCTCAGGCTAAGTAAAACACCAGATTCCATATGATGCGCAATGTAACCTGAATGCATTTTCGGGTGATTTTGCGCTTCCTGAGCTTAGCTCAGATTCCATATGATGCGAATGCATTTTCGGGTGATTTTGCGCTTCCTGAGCTTAGCTCAGATTCCATATGATTCGAATGCATTTTCGGGTGATTTTGCGCTTCCTAAGCTTAGCTCAGGCTAAGAATTTCTCTAGATTCCATATGATGCGCAAAAACACCCGAAAATACATTCAGGTTATATTGCGCATCATATGGAATCTAGAGCAATCCTAAGCCTGAGCTAAGCTTAGGAAGCGCAAAATCACCTGAAAATACATTCAGGTTACATTGCACATCATATCGAATTTGGTGTTTTCCTAAGCCTGAGCTATGCTTAGGAAGCTCCAAATCACCCGAAAATACATTCAGGTTACATTGCGCATCATATGGAATCTAGAGCAATCCTTAGCCTGAGCTAAGCTTAGGAAGCGCAAAATCACCTGAAAATACATTCAGGTTACATTGCACATCATATCGAATTTGGTGTTTTCCTAAACCTGAGCTAAGCTTAGGAAGCGCAAAATCACCCGAAAATGCATTCAGGTTACATTGCGCATCATATGGAATCTAGAGCAATTCTTAGCCTGAGCTAAGCTCAGGAAGCGCCAAATCACCCGAAAATGCATTCAGGTTATATTGCGCATCATATGGAATCTAGAGCAATTCTTAGCCTCAGCTAAGCTCAGGAATCGCAAAATCACCCGAAAATACATTCATGTTACATTGCGCATCATATGGAATCTGGTGTTTTCCTGAGCCTGAGCTAAGCTTAGGAAGCGCAAAATCACCCGAAAATGCATTCAGGTTACATTGCGCATCATATGGAATCTAGAGCCTGAGCTAAACTTAGGAAGCGCAAAATCATCCGAAAATGCATTCAGAATACATTGCGCATCATATTGAATCTAGATTCCACATATGATGCGCAATTGTAACTGGAATGTATTTTCGGGTGATTTCGCGCTTCCTAAGCATAGCTCAGGCTTAGGAAAACACCAAATTCGATATGATGTGCAATGAATGTATTTTCGGGTGATTTTGCGCTTCCTAAGCTTAGCTCAGGCATAGGAAAACACCAAATTCCATATGATGCGCAATATAACCTGAATGTATTTTCGGGTGAATTTGCGCTTCCTAAGCATAGCTCAGGCTAAGTAAAACACCAGATTCCATATGATGCGCAATGTAACCTGAATGCATTTTCGGGTGATTTTGCGCTTCCTGAGCTTAGCTCAGATTCCATATGATGCGAATGCATTTTCGGGTGATTTTGCGCTTCCTGAGCTTAGCTCAGGCTAAGAATTTCTCTAGATTCCATATGGTGCGTAAAATCACCCGAAAATACATTCAGGTTATATTGCGCATCATATGGAATCTAGAGCAATCCTAAGCCTGAGCTATGCTCAGGAAGCGCAAAATCACCCGAAAATACATTCAGATTATATTGCGCATCATATGGAATCTAGAGCAATCCTAAGCCTGAGCTAAGCTTAGGAAGCGCAAAATCACCTGAAAATACATTCAGGTTACATTGAACATCATATCGAATTTGGTGTTTTCCTAAGCCTGAGCTAAGCTTAGGAAGCGCAAAATCACCCGAAAATGCATTCAGGTTACATTGCGCATATGCATATGGAATCTAGAGCAATTCTTAGCCTGAGCTAAGCTCAGGAAGCGCAAAATCACCCGAAAATGCATTCAGGTTATATTGCGCATCATATGGAATCTAGCGCAATTCTTAGCCTCAGCTAAGCTCAGGAAGCGCAAAATCACTCGAAAATGCATTCAGGTTACATTGCGCATCATATGGAATCTGGTGTTTTCCTGAGCCTGAGCTAAGTTTAGGAAGCGCAAAATCACCCGAAAATGTATTCAGGTTACATTGCGCATCATATGGAATCTGGTGTTTTCCTAACCATGAGCTAAGCTTAGCAAGCGCAAAATCACCCGAAAATGCATTCAGGTTATATTGCGCATCATATGGAATCTAGCGCAATTCTTAGCCTCAGCTAAGCTCAGGAAGCGCAAAATCACCCGAAAATGCATTCAGGTTACATTGCGCATCATATGGAATCTGGTGTTTTTCTGAGCCTGAGCTAAGTTTAGGAAGCGCAAAATCACCCGAAAATGTATTCAGGTTACATTGCGCATCATATGAAATCTAGAGCCTGAGCTAAACTTAGGAAGCGCAAAATCATCCGAAAATGCATTCAGAATACATTGCGCTTCATATTGAATCTAGATTCCATATGATGCGCAATTGTAACTGGAATGAATTTTCGGGTGATTTCGCGCTTCCTAAGCATAGCTGAGGCTTAGGAAAACACCAAATTCGATATGATGTGCAATGTAACCTGAATGTATTTTCAAATGATTTTGCGCTTCCTAAGCTTAACTCAGGCTTAGGATTGCTCTAGATTCCATATGTTGCGCAATATAACCTGAATGTATCTTCGGGTGAATTTGCGCTTCCTATGCATAGCTCAGGCTAAGTAAAACACCAGATTCCATATGATGCGCAATGTAACCTGAATGCATTTTCGGGTGATTTTGCGCTTGCTAAGCTTAGCTCATGCTTAGGAAAACACCAGATTCCATATGATGCGCAATTGTAACTGGAATGTATTTTCGGGTGATTTCGCGCTTCCTAAGCATAGCTCAGGCTTAGGAAAACACCAAATTCGATATGATGTGCAATGTAACCTGAATGTATTTTCAGGTGATTTTGCGCTTCCTAAGCTTAGCTGAGGCTTAGGAATGCACCAAATTCCATATGATGCGCAATATAACCTGAATGTATTTTCGGGTGAATTTGCGCTTCCTAAGCATAGCTCAGGCTAAGTAAAACACCAGATTCCATATGATGCGCAATGTAACCTGAATGCATTTTCGGGTGATTTTGCGCTTCCTGAGCTTAGCTCAGATTCCATATGATGCGAATGCATTTTCGGGTGATTTTGCGCTTCCTGAGCTTAGCTCAGATTCCATATAATGCGAATGCATTTTCGGGTGATTTTGCGCTTCCTAAGCTTAGCTCAGGCTAAGAATTTCTCTAGATTCCATATGATGCGCAAAAACACCCGAAAATACATTCAGGTTATATTGCGCATCATATGGAATCTAGAGCAATCCTAAGCCTGAGCTAAGCTTAGGAAGCGCAAAATCACCTGAAAATACATTCAGGTTACATTGCACATCATATCGAATTTGGTGTTTTCCTAAGCCTGAGCTATGCTTAGGAAGCGCCAAATCACCCTAAAATACATTCAGGTTACATTGCGCATCATATGGAATCTAGAGCAATCCTAAGCCTGAGCTAAGCTTAGGAAGCGCAAAATCACCTGAAAATACATTCAGGTTACATTGCACATCATATCGAATTTGGTGTTTTCCTAAGCCTGAGCTAAGCTTAGGAAGCGCAAAATCACCCGAAAATGCATTCAGGTTACATTGCGCATCATATGGAATCTAGAGCAATTCTTAGCCTGAGCTAAACTCAGGAAGCGCAAAATCACCCGAAAATGCATTCAGGTTATATTGCGCATCATATGGAATCTAGAGCAATTCTTAGCCTCAGCTAAGCTCAGGAATCGCAAAATCACCCGAAAATGCATTCAGGTTACATTGCGCATCATATGGAATCTGGTGTTTTCCTGAGCCTGAGCTAAGCTTAGGAAGCGCAAAATCACCCGAAAATGCATTCAGGTTACATTGCGCATCATATGGAATCTAGAGCAAGTCTTAGCCTGAGCTAAACTTAGGAAGCGCAAAATCATCCGAAAATGCATTCAGAATACATTGCGCATCATATTGAATCTAGATTCCACATATGATGCGCAATTGTAACTGGAATGTATTTTCGGGTGATTTCGCGCTTCCTAAGCATAGCTCAGGCTTAGGAAAACACTAAATTTGATATGATGTGCAATGTAACCTGAATGTATTTTCAGGTGATTTTGCGCTTCCTAAGCTTAGCTCAGGCTTAGGAATGCACCAAATTCCATATGATGCGCAATATAACCTGAATGTATTTTCGGGTGAATTTGCGCTTCCTAAGCATAGCTCAGGCTAAGTAAAACACCAGTTTCCATATGATGCGCAATGTAACCTGAATGCATTTTCGGGTGATTTTGCGCTTCCTGAGCTTAGCTCAGATTCCATATGATGCGAATGCATTTTCGGGTGATTTTGCGCTTCCTGAGCTTAGCTCAGATTCCATATGATGCGAATGCATTTTCGGGTGATTTTGCGCTTCCTAAGCTTAGCTCAGGCTAAGAATTTCTCTAGATTCCATATGATGCGCAAAAACACCCGAAAATACATTCAGGTTATATTGCGCATCATATGGAATCTAGAGCAATCCTAAGCCTGAGCTAAGCTTAGGAAGCGCAAAATCACCTGAAAATACATTCAGGTTACATTGCACATCATATCGAATTTGGTGTTTTCCTAAACCTGAGCTAAGCTTAGGAAGCGCAAAATCACCCGAAAATGCATTCAGGTTACATTGCGCATCATATGGAATCTAGAGCAAGTCTTAGCCTGAGCTAAACTTAGGAAGCGCAAAATCATCCGAAAATGCATTCAGAATACATTGCGCATCATATTGAATCTAGATTCCACATATGATGCGCAATTGTAACTGGAATGTATTTTCGGGTGATTTCGCGCTTCCTAAGCATAGCTCAGGCTTAGGAAAACACCAAATTCGATATGATGTGCAATGAATGTATTTTCGGGTGATTTCGCGCTTCCTAAGCTTAGCTCAGGCTTAGGAAAACACCAAATTCCATATGATGCGCAATATAACCTGAATGTATTTTCGGGTGAATTTGCGCTTCCTAAGCATAGCTCAGGCTAAGTAAAACACCAGATTCCATATGATGCGCAATGTAACCTGAATGCATTTTCGGGTGATTTTGCGCTTCCTGAGCTTAGCTCAGATTCCATATGATGCGAATGCATTTTCGGGTGATTTTGCGCTTCCTGAGCTTAGCTCAGGCTAAGAATTTCTCTAGATTCCATATGGTGCGTAAAATCACCCGAAAATACATTCAGGTTATATTGCGCATCATATGGAATCTAGAGCAATCCTAAGCCTGAGCTATGCTCAGGAAGCGCAAAATCACCCGAAAATACATTCAGGTTATATTGCGCATCATATGGAATCTAGAGCAATCCTAAGCCTGAGCTAAGCTTAGGAAGCGCAAAATCACCTGAAAATACATTCAGGTTACATTGAACATCATATCGAATTTGGTGTTTTCCTAAGCCTGAGCTAAGCTTAGGAAGCGCAAAATCACCCGAAAATGCAATCAGGTTACATTGCGCATATGCATATGGAATCTAGAGCAATTCTTAGCCTGAGCTAAGCTCAGGAAGCGCAAAATCACCCGAAAATGCATTCAGGTTATATTGCGCATCATATGGAATCTAGCGCAATTCTAAGCCTCAGCTAAGCTCGGGAAGCGCAAAATCACCCGAAAATGCATTCAGGTTACATTGCGCATCATATGGAATCTGGTGTTTTCCTGAGCCTGAGCTAAGTTTAGGAAGCGCAAAATCACCCGAAAATGTATTCAGGTTACATTGCGCATCATATGGAATCTAGAGCCTGAGCTAAACTTAGGAAGCGCAAAATCATCCGAAAATGCATTCAGAATACATTGCGCTTCATATTGAATCTAGATTCCATATGATGCGCAATTGTAACTGGAATGTATTTTCGGGTGATTTCGCGCTTCCTAAGCATAGCTCAGGCTTAGGAAAACACCAAATTCGATATGATGTGCAATGTAACCTGAATGTATTTTCAAATGATTTTGCACTTCCTAAGCTTAACTCAGGCTTAGGATTGCTCTAGATTCCATATGTTGCGCAATATAACCAGAATGTATCTTCGGGTGAATTTGCGCTTCCTATGCATAGCTCAGGCTAAGTAAAACACCAGATTCCATATGATGCGCAATGTAACCTGATTTTGCGCTTCCTGAGCTTAGCTCAGCTTCCATATGATGCGAATGCATTTTCGGGTGATTTTGCGCTTCCTGAGCTTAGCTCAGGCTAAGAATTTCTCTAGATTGCGTAAAATCACCCGAAAATACATTCAGGTTATATTGCGCATCATATGGAATCTAGAGCAATCCTAAGCCTGAGCTATGCTCAGGAAGCGCAAAATCACCCGAAAATACATTCAGGTTATATTGCGCATCATATGGAATCTAGAGCAATCCTAAGCCTGAGCTAACCTAAGGAAGCGCAAAATCACCTGAAAATACATTCAGGTTACATTGAACATTATATCGAATTTGGTGTTTTCCTAAGCCTGAGCTAAGCTTAGGAAGCGCAAAATCACCCGAAAATGCATTCAGGTTACATTGCGCATATGCATATGGAATCTAGAGCAATTCTTAGCCTGAGCTAAGCTCAGGAAGCGCAAAATCACCCGAAAATGCATTCAGGTTATATTGCGCATCATATGGAATCTAGCGCAATTCTTAGCCTCAGCTAAGCTCAGGAAGCGCAAAATCACCCGAAAATGCATTCAGGTTACATTGCGCATCATATGGAATCTGGTGTTTTCCTGAGCCTGAGCTAAGTTTAGGAAGCGCAAAATCACCCGAAAATGCATTCAGGTTACATTGCGCATCATATGGAATCTAGAGCCTGAGCTAAACTTAGGAAGCGCAAAATCATCCGAAAATGCATTCAGAATACATTGCGCATCATATTGAATCTAGATTCCACATATGATGCGCAATTGTAACTGGAATGTATTTTCGGGTGATTTCGCGCTTCCTAAGCATAGCTCAAGCTTAGGAAAACACCAAATTCGATATGATGTGCAATGAATGTATTTTCGGGTGATTTCGCGCTTCCTAAGCTTAGCTCAGGCTTAGGAAAACGCCAAATTCCATATGATGCGCAATATAACCTGAATGTATTTTCGGGTGAATTTGCGCTTCCTAAGCATAGCTCAGGCTAAGTAAAACACCAGATTCCATATGATGCGCAATGTAACCTGAATGCATTTTCGGGTGATTTTACGTTTCCTGAGCTTAGCTCAGATTCCATATGATGCGAATGCATTTTCGGGTGATTTTGCGCTTCCTGAGCTTAGCTCAGGCTAAGAATTTCTCTAGATTCCATATGGTGCGTAAAATCACCCGAAAATACATTCAGGTTATATTGCGCATCATATGGAATCTAGAGCAATCCTAAGCCTGAGCTATGCTCAGGAAGCGCAAAATCACCCGAAAATAAATTCAGGTTATATTGCGCATCATATGGAATCTAGAGCAATCCTAAGCCTGAGCTAAGCTTAGGAAGCGCAAAATCACCTGAAAATACATTCAGGTTACATTGAACATCATATCGTATTTGGTGTTTTCTTAAGCCTGAGCTAAGCTTAGGAAGCGCAAAATCACCCGAAAATGCATTTAGGTTACATTGCGCATATGCATATGGAATCTAGAGCAATTCTTAGCCTGAGCTAAGCTCAGGAAGCGCAAAATCACCCGAAAATGCATTCAGGTTATATTGCGCATCATATGGAATCTAGCGCAATTCTTATCCTCAGCTAAGCTCAGGAAGCGCAAAATCACCCGAAAATGCATTCAGGTTACATTGCGCATCATATGGAATCTGGTGTTTTCCTGAGCCTGAGCTAAGTTTAGGAAGCGCAAAATCACCCGAAAATGTATTCAGGTTACATTGCGCATCATATGGAATCTAGAGCCTGAGCTAAACTTAGGAAGCGCAAAATCATCCGAAAATGCATTCAGAATACATTGCGCTTCATATTGAATCTAGATTCCATATGATGCGCAATTGTAACTGGAATGTATTTTCGGGTGATTTCGCGCTTCCTAAGCATAGCTCAGGCTTAGGAAAACACCAAATTCGATATGATGTGCAATGTAACCTGAATGTATTTTCAAATGATTTTGCACTTCCTAAGCTTAACTCAGGCTTAGGATTGCTCTAGATTCCATATGTTGCGCAATATAACCTGAATGTATCTTCGGGTGAATTTGCGCTTCCTATGCATAGCTCAGGCTAAGTAAAACACCAGATTCCATATGATGCGCAATGTAACCTGATTTTGCGCTTCCTGAGCTTAGCTCAGATTCCATATGATGCGAATGCATTTTCGGGTGATTTTGCGCTTCCTGAGCTTAGCTCAGGCTAAGAATTTCTCTAGATTGCGTAAAATCACCCGAAAATACATTCAGGTTATATTGCGCATCATATGGAATCTAGAGCAATCCTAAGCCTGAGCTATGCTCAGGAAGCGCAAAATCACCCGAAAATACATTCAGGTTATATTGCGCATCATATGGAATCTAGAGCAATCCTAAGCCTGAGCTAAGCTTAGGAAGCGCAAAATCACCTGAAAATACATTCAGGTTACATTGAACATCATATCGAATTTGGTGTTTTCCTAAGCCTGAGCTAAGCTTAGGAAGCGCAAAATCACCCGAAAATGCATTCAGGTTACATTGCGCATATGCATATGGAATCTAGAGCAATTCTTAGCCTGAGCTAAGCTCAGGAAGCGCAAAATCACCCGAAAATGCATTCAGGTGATATTGCGCATCATATGGAATCTAGCGCAATTCTTAGCCTCAGCTAAGCTCAGGAAGCGCAAAATCACTCGAAAATGCATTCAGGTTACATTGCGCATCATATGGAATCTGGTGTTTTCCTGAGCCTGAGCTAAGTTTAGGAAGCGCAAAATCACCCGAAAATGTATTCAGGTTACATTGCGCATCATATGGAATCTGGTGTTTTCCTAACCATGAGCTAAGCTTAGCAAGCGCAAAATCACCCGAAAATGCATTCAGGTTATATTGCGCATCATATGGAATCTAGCGCAATTCTTAGCCTCAGCTAAGCTCAGGAAGCGCAAAATCACCCGAAAATGCATTCAGGTTACATTGCGCATCATATGGAATCTGGTGTTTTTCTGAGCCTGAGCTAAGTTTAGGAAGCGCAAAATCACCCGAAAATGTATTCAGGTTACATTGCGCATCATATGGAATCTAGAGCCTGAGCTAAACTTAGGAAGCGCAAAATCATCCGAAAATGCATTCAGAATACATTGCGCTTCATATTGAATCTAGATTCCATATGATGCGCAATTGTAACTGGAATGAATTTTCGGGTGATTTCGCGCTTCCTAAGCATAGCTGAGGCTTAGGAAAACACCAAATTCGATATGATGTGCAATGTAACCTGAATGTATTTTCAAATGATTTTGCGCTTCCTAAGCTTAACTCAGGCTTAGGATTGCTCTAGATTCCATATGTTGCGCAATATAACCTGAATGTATCTTCGGGTGAATTTGCGCTTCCTATGCATAGCTCAGGCTAAGTAAAACACCAGATTCCATATGATGCGCAATGTAACCTGAATGCATTTTCGGGTGATTTTGCGCTTGCTAAGCTTAGCTCATGCTTAGGAAAACACCAGATTCCATATGATGCGCAATTGTAACTGGAATGTATTTTCGGGTGATTTCGCGCTTCCTAAGCATAGCTCAGGCTTAGGAAAACACTAAATTCGATATGATGTGCAATGTAACCTGAATGTATTTTCAGGTGATTTTGCGCTTCCTAAGCTTAGCTGAGGCTTAGGAATGCACCAAATTCCATATGATGCGCAATATAACCTGAATGTATTTTCGGGTGAATTTGCGCTTCCTAAGCATAGCTCAGGCTAAGTAAAACACCAGATTCCATATGATGCGCAATGTAACCTGAATGCATTTTCGGGTGATTTTGCGCTTCCTGAGCTTAGCTCAGATTCCATATGATGCGAATGCATTTTTGGGTGATTTTGCGCTTCCTGAGCTTAGCTCAGATTCCATATAATGCGAATGCATTTTCGGGTGATTTTGCGCTTCCTAAGCTTAGCTCAGGCTAAGAATTTCTCTAGATTCCATATGATGCGCAAAAACACCCGAAAATACATTCAGGTTATATTGCGCATCATATGGAATCTAGAGCAATCCTAAGCCTGAGCTAAGCTTAGGAAGCGCAAAATCACCTGAAAATACATTCAGGTTACATTGCACATCATATCGAATTTGGTGTTTTCCTAAGCCTGAGCTATGCTTAGGAAGCGCCAAATCACCCTAAAATACATTCAGGTTACATTGCGCATCATATGGAATCTAGAGCAATCCTAAGCCTGAGCTAAGCTTAGGAAGCGCAAAATCACCTGAAAATACATTCAGGTTACATTGCACATCATATCGAATTTGGTGTTTTCCTAAGCCTGAGCTAAGCTTAGGAAGCGCAAAATCACCCGAAAATGCATTCAGGTTACATTGCGCATCATATGGAATCTAGAGCAATTCTTAGCCTGAGCTAAACTCAGGAAGCGCAAAATCACCCGAAAATGCATTCAGGTTATATTGCGCATCATATGGAATCTAGAGCAATTCTTAGCCTCAGCTAAGCTCAGGAATCGCAAAATCACCCGAAAATGCATTCAGGTTACATTGCGCATCATATGGAATCTGGTGTTTTCCTGAGCCTGAGCTAAGCTTAGGAAGCGCAAAATCACCCGAAAATGCATTCAGGTTACATTGCGCATCATATGGAATCTAGAGCAAGTCTTAGCCTGAGCTAAACTTAGGAAGCGCAAAATCATCCGAAAATGCATTCAGAATACATTGCGCATCATATTGAATCTAGATTCCACATATGATGCGCAATTGTAACTGGAATGTATTTTCGGGTGATTTCGCGCTTCCTAAGCATAGCTCAGGCTTAGGAAAACACTAAATTTGATATGATGTGCAATGTAACCTGAATGTATTTTCAGGTGATTTTGCGCTTCCTAAGCTTAGCTCAGGCTTAGGAATGCACCAAATTCCATATGATGCGCAATATAACCTGAATGTATTTTCGGGTGAATTTGCGCTTCCTAAGCATAGCTCAGGCTAAGTAAAACACCAGTTTCCATATGATGCGCAATGTAACCTGAATGCATTTTCGGGTGATTTTGCGCTTCCTGAGCTTAGCTCAGATTCCATATGATGCGAATGCATTTTCGGGTGATTTTGCGCTTCCTGAGCTTAGCTCAGATTCCATATGATGCGAATGCATTTTCGGGTGATTTTGCGCTTCCTAAGCTTAGCTCAGGCTAAGAATTTCTCTAGATTCCATATGATGCGCAAAAACACCCGAAAATACATTCAGGTTATATTGCGCATCATATGGAATCTAGAGCAATCCTAAGCCTGAGCTAAGCTTAGGAAGCGCAAAATCACCTGAAAATACATTCAGGTTACATTGCACATCATATCGAATTTGGTGTTTTCCTAAGCCTGAGCTATGCTTAGGAAGCTCCAAATCACCCGAAAATACATTCAGGTTACATTGCGCATCATATGGAATCTAGAGCAATCCTAAGCCTGAGCTAAGCTTAGGAAGCGCAAAATCACCTGAAAATACATTCAGGTTACATTGCACATCATATCGAATTTGGTGTTTTCCTAAACCTGAGCTAAGCTTAGGAAGCGCAAAATCACCCGAAAATGCATTCAGGTTACATTGCGCATCATATGGAATCTAGAGCCTGAGCTAAACTTAGGAAGCGCAAAATCATCCGAAAATGCATTCAGAATACATTGCGCATCATATTGAATCTAGATTCCACATATGATGCGCAATTGTAACTGGAATGTATTTTCGGGTGATTTCGCGCTTCCTAAGCATAGCTCAGGCTTAGGAAAACACCAAATTCGATATGATGTGCAATGAATGTATTTTCGGGTGATTTCGCGCTTCCTAAGCTTAGCTCAGGCTTAGGAAAACACCAAATTCCATATGATGCGCAATATAACCTGAATGTATTTTCGGGTGAATTTGCGCTTCCTAAGCATAGCTCAGGCTAAGTAAAACACCAGATTCCATATGATGCGCAATGTAACCTGAATGCATTTTCGGGTGATTTTGCGCTTCCTGAGCTTAGCTCAGATTCCATATGATGCGAATGCATTTTCGGGTGATTTTGCGCTTCCTGAGCTTAGCTCAGGCTAAGAATTTCTCTAGATTCCATATGGTGCGTAAAATCACCCGAAAATACATTCAGGTTATATTGCGCATCATATGGAATCTAGAGCAATCCTAAGCCTGAGCTATGCTCAGGAAGCGCAAAATCACCCGAAAATACATTCAGGTTATATTGCGCATCATATGGAATCTAGAGCAATCCTAAGCCTGAGCTAAGCTTAGGAAGCGCAAAATCACCTGAAAATACATTCAGGTTACATTGAACATCATATCGAATTTGGTGTTTTCCTAAGCCTGAGCTTAGCTTAGGAAGCGCAAAATCACCCGAAAATGCAATCAGGTTACATTGCGCATATGCATATGGAATCTAGAGCAATTCTTAGCCTGAGCTAAGCTCAGGAAGCGCAAAATCACCCGAAAATGCATTCAGGTTATATTGCGCATCATATGGAATCTAGCGCAATTCTAAGCCTCAGCTAAGCTCGGGAAGCGCAAAATCACCCGAAAATGCATTCAGGTTACATTGCGCATCATATGGAATCTGGTGTTTTCCTGAGCCTGAGCTAAGTTTAGGAAGCGCAAAATCACCCGAAAATGTATTCAGGTTACATTGCGCATCATATGGAATCTAGAGCCTGAGCTAAACTTAGGAAGCGCAAAATCATCCGAAAATGCATTCAGAATACATTGCGCTTCATATTGAATCTAGATTCCATATGATGCGCAATTGTAACTGGAATGTATTTTCGGGTGATTTCGCGCTTCCTAAGCATAGCTCAGGCTTAGGAAAACACCAAATTCGATATGATGTGCAATGTAACCTGAATGTATTTTCAAATGATTTTGCACTTCCTAAGCTTAACTCAGGCTTAGGATTGCTCTAGATTCCATATGTTGCGCAATATAACCAGAATGTATCTTCGGGTGAATTTGCGCTTCCTATGCATAGCTCAGGCTAAGTAAAACACCAGATTCCATATGATGCGCAATGTAACCTGATTTTGCGCTTCCTGAGCTTAGCTCAGCTTCCATATGATGCGAATGCATTTTCGGGTGATTTTGCGCTTCCTGAGCTTAGCTCAGGCTAAGAATTTCTCTAGATTGCGTAAAATCACCCGAAAATGCATTCAGGTTACATTGCGCATATGCATATGGAATCTAGAGCAATTCTTAGCCTGAGCTAAGCTCAGGAAGCGCAAAATCACCCGAAAATGCATTCAGGTTATATTGCGCATCATATGGAATCTAGCGCAATTCTTAGCCTCAGCTAAGCTCAGGAAGCGCAAAATCACCCGAAAATGCATTCAGGTTACATTGCGCATCATATGGAATCTGGTGTTTTCCTGAGCCTGAGCTAAGTTTAGGAAGCGCAAAATCACCCGAAAATGCATTCAGGTTACATTGCGCATCATATGGAATCTAGAGCCTGAGCTAAACTTAGGAAGCGCAAAATCATCCGAAAATGCATTCAGAATACATTGCGCATCATATTGAATCTAGATTCCACATATGATGCGCAATTGTAACTGGAATGTATTTTCGGGTGATTTCGCGCTTCCTAAGCATAGCTCAGGCTTAGGAAAACACCAAATTCGATATGATGTGCAATGAATGTATTTTCGGGTGATTTCGCGCTTCCTAAGCTTAGCTCAGGCTTAGGAAAACGCCAAATTCCATATGATGCGCAATATAACCTGAATGTATTTTCGGGTGAATTTGCGCTTCCTAAGCATAGCTCAGGCTAAGTAAAACACCAGATTCCATATGATGCGCAATGTAACCTGAATGCATTTTCGGGTGATTTTGCGTTTCCTGAGCTTAGCTCAGATTCCATATGATGCGAATGCATTTTCGGGTGATTTTGCGCTTCCTGAGCTTAGCTCAGGCTAAGAATTTCTCTAGATTGCGTAAAATCACCCGAAAATACATTCAGGTTATATTGCGCATCATATGGAATCTAGAGCAATCCTAAGCCTGAGCTATGCTCAGGAAGCGCAAAATCACCCGAAAATACATTCAGGTTATATTGCGCATCATATGGAATCTAGAGCAATCCTAAGCCTGAGCTAAGCTTAGGAAGCGCAAAATCACCTGAAAATACATTCAGGTTACATTGAACATCATATCGAATTTGGTGTTTTCTTAAGCCTGAGCTAAGCTTAGGAAGCGCAAAATCACCCGAAAATGCATTCAGGTTACATTGCGCATATGCATATGGAATCTAGAGCAATGAATTAAATGCTTTGGCTGTTTTCCTACTCTCCGCATCGACCAATGTGGCGCTAGCTTCTATGCGCGAAAAATCGCTAAAAGTAAATCGCGAAAATATTGTATGGCGAATAGCATCTAAAGGCGTATTTCTCGAAGTGGAACACATTATTCGAAAAAATATTTGGTAGCGGTTGTGCACAATGATTACCGGTTTGGTGCCTACCAAATATTTTTTCGGTAAAAGCTTGTCATTTCGAGAAATTCGAGTATAGATGCTTTTCGCCATACAATATAAAATGGATTTACTCCTGCTGATCAACTGTGGGCACGCGCCAAGCTGGTAGTCCATTCTTAGCCTGAGCTAAGCTCAGGAAGCGCAAAATCACCCGAAAATGCATTCAGGTTATATTGCGCATCATATGGAATCTAGCGCAATTCTTAGCCTCAGCTAAGCTCAGGAAGCGCAAAATCACCCGAAAATGCATTCAGGTTACATTGCGCATCATATGGAATCTGGTGTTTTCCTGAGCCTGAGCTAAGTTTAGGAAGCGCAAAATCACCCGAAAATGTATTCAGGTTACATTGCGCATCATATGGAATCTAGAGCCTGAGCTAAACTTAGGAAGCGCAAAATCATCCGAAAATGCATTCAGAATACATTGCGCTTCATATTGAATCTAGATTCCATATGATGCGCAATTGTAACTGGAATGTATTTTCGGGTGATTTCGCGCTTCCTAAGCATAGCTCAGGCTTAGGAAAACATCAAATTCGATATGATGTGCAATGTAACCTGAATGTATTTTCAAATGATTTTGCACTTCCTAAGCTTAACTCAGGCTTAGGATTGCTCTAGATTCCATATGTTGCGCAATATAACCTGAATGTATCTTCGGGTGAATTTGCGCTTCCTATGCATAGCTCAGGCTAAGTAAAACACCAGATTCCATATGATGCGCAATGTAACCTGATTTTGCGCTTCCTGAGCTTAGCTCAGCTTCCATATGATGCGAATGCATTTTCGGGTGATTTTGCGCTTCCTGAGCTTAGCTCAGGCTAAGAATTTCTCTAGATTGCGTAAAATCACCCGAAAATACATTCAGGTTATATTGCGCATCATATGGAATCTAGAGCAATCCTAAGCCTGAGCTATGCTCAGGAAGCGCAAAATCACCCGAATATACATTCAGGTTATATTGCGCATCATATGGAATCTAGAGCAATCCTAAGCCTGAGCTAACCTAAGGAAGCGCAAAATCACCTGAAAATACATTCAGGTTACATTGAACATTATATCGAATTTGGTGTTTTCCTAAGCCTGAGCTAAGCTTAGGAAGCGCAAAATCACCCGAAAATGCATTCAGGTTACATTGCGCATATGCATATGGAATCTAGAGCAATTCTTAGCCTGAGCTAAGCTCAGGAAGCGCAAAATCACCCGAAAATGCATTCAGGTTATATTGCGCATCATATGGAATCTAGCGCAATTCTTAGCCTCAGCTAAGCTCAGGAAGCGCAAAATCACCCGAAAATGCATTGAGGTTACATTGCGCATCATATGGAATCTGGTGTTTTCCTGAGCCTGAGCTAAGTTTAGGAAGCGCAAAATCACCCGAAAATGTATTCAGGTTACATTGCGCATCATATGGAATCTGGTGTTTTCCTAACCATGAGCTAAGCTTAGCAAGCGCAAAATCACCCGAAAATGCATTCAGGTTATATTGCGCATCATATGGAATCTAGCGCAATTCTTAGCCTCAGCTAAGCTCAGGAAGCGCAAAATCACCCGAAAATGCATTCAGGTTACATTGCGCATCATATGGAATCTGGTGTTTTTCTGAGCCTGAGCTAAGTTGAGGAAGCGCAAAATCACCCGAAAATGTATTCAGGTTACATTGCGCATCATATGGAATCTAGAGCCTGAGCTAAACTTAGGAAGCGCAAAATCATCCGAAAATGCATTCAGAATACATTGCGCTTCATATTGAATCTAGATTCCATATGATGCGCAATTGTAACTGGAATGAATTTTCGGGTGATTTCGCGCTTCCTAAGCATAGCTGAGGCTTAGGAAAACACCAAATTCGATATGATGTGCAATGTAACCTGAATGTATTTTCAAATGATTTTGCGCTTCCTAAGCTTAACTCAGGCTTAGGATTGCTCTAGATTCCATATGTTGCGCAATATAACCTGAATGTATCTTCGGGTGAATTTGCGCTTCCTATGCATAGCTCAGGCTAAGTAAAACACCAGATTCCATATGATGCGCAATGTAACCTGAATGCATTTTCGGGTGATTTTGCGCTTGCTAAGCTTAGCTCATGCTTAGGAAAACACCAGATTCCATATGATGCGCAATTGTAACTGGAATGTATTTTCGGGTGATTTCGTGCTTCCTAAGCATAGCTCAGGCTTAGGAAAACACCAAATTCGATATGATGTGCAATGTAACCTGAATGTATTTTCAGGTGATTTTGCGCTTCCTAAGCTTAGCTGAGGCTTAGGAATGCACCAAATTCCATATGATGCGCAATATAACCTGAATGTATTTTCGGGTGAATTTGCGCTTCCTAAGCATAGCTCAGGCTTAGTAAATCACCAGATTCCATATGATGCGCAATGTAACCTGAATGCATTTTCGGGTGATTTTGCGCTTCCTGAGCTTAGCTCAGATTCCATATGATGCGAATGCATTTTCGGGTGATTTTGCGCTTCCTGAGCTTAGCTCAAATTTCATATGATGCGAATGCATTTTCGGGTGATTTTGCGCTTCCTAAGCTTAGCTCAGGCTAAGAATTTCTCTAGATTCCATATGATGCGCAAAAACACCCGAAAATACATTCAGGTTATATTGCGCATCATATGGAATCTAGAGCAATCCTAAGCCTGAGCTAAGCTTAGGAAGCGCAAAATCACCTGAAAATACATTCAGGTTACATTGCACATCATATCGAATTTGGTGTTTTCCTAAGCCTGAGCTATGCTTAGGAAGCTCCAAATCACCCGAAAATACATTCAGGTTACATTGCGCATCATATGGAATCTAGAGCAATCCTAAGCCTGAGCTAAGCTTAGGAAGCGCAAAATCACCTGAAAATACATTCAGGTTACATTGCACATCATATCGAATTTGGTGTTTTCCTTAACCTGAGCTAAGCTTAGGAAGCGCAAAATCACCCGAAAATGCATTCAGGTTACATTGCGCATCATATGGAATCTAGAGCAATTCTTAGCCTGAGCTAAGCTCAGGAAGCGCCAAATCACCCGAAAATGCATTCAGGTTATATTGCGCATCATATGGAATCTAGCGCAATTCTTAGCCTCAGCTAAGCTCAGGAAGCGCAAAATCACCCGAAAATGCATTCAGGTTACATTGCGCATCATATGGAATCTGGTGTTTTTCTGAGCCTGAGCTAAGTTTAGGAAGCGCAAAATCACCCGAAAATGTATTCAGGTTACATTGCGCATCATATGGAATCTAGAGCCTGAGCTAAACTTAGGAAGCGCAAAATCATCCGAAAATGCATTCAGAATACATTGCGCTTCATATTGAATCTAGATTCCATATGATGCGCAATTGTAACTGGAATGAATTTTCGGGTGATTTCGCGCTTCCTAAGCATAGCTGAGGCTTAGGAAAACACCAAATTCGATATGATGTGCAATGTAACCTGAATGTATTTTCAAATGATTTTGCGCTTCCTAAGCTTAATTCAGGCTTAGGATTGCTCTAGATTCCATATGTTGCGCAATATAACCTGAATGTATCTTCGGGTGAATTTGCGCTTCCTATGCATAGCTCAGGCTAAGTAAAACACCAGATTCCATATGATGCGCAATGTAACCTGAATGCATTTTCAGGTGATTTTGCGCTTGCTAAGCTTAGCTCATGCTTAGGAAAACACCAGATTCCATATGATGCGCAATTGTAACTGGAATGTATTTTCGGGTGATTTCGCGCTTCCTAAGCATAGCTCAGGCTTAGGAAAACACTAAATTCGATATGATGTGCAATGTAACCTGAATGTATTTTCAGGTGATTTTGCGCTTCCTAAGCTTAGCTGAGGCTTAGGAATGCACCAAATTCCATATGATGCGCAATATAACCTGAATGTATTTTCGGGTGAATTTGCGCTTCCTAAGCATAGCTCAGGCTAAGTAAAACACCAGATTCCATATGATGCGCAATGTAACCTGAATGCATTTTCGGGTGATTTTGCGCTTCCTGAGCTTAGCTCAGATTCCATATGATGCGAATGCATTTTCGGGTGATTTTGCGCTTCCTGAGCTTAGCTCAGATTCCATATGATGCGAATGCATTTTCGGGTGATTTTGCGCTTCCTAAGCTTAGCTCAGGCTAAGAATTTCTCTAGATTCCATATGATGCGCAAAAACACCCGAAAATACATTCAGGTTATATTGCGCATCATATGGAATCTAGAGCAATCCTAAGCCTGAGCTAAGCTTAGGAAGCGCAAAATCACCTGAAAATACATTCAGGTTACATTGCACATCATATCGAATTTGGTGTTTTCCTAAGCCTGAGCTATGCTTAGGAAGCGCCAAATCACCCGAAAATACATTCAGGTTACATTGCGCATCATATGGAATCTAGAGCAATCCTAAGCCTGAGCTAAGCTTAGGAAGCGCAAAATCACCTGAAAATACATTCAGGTTACATTGCACATCATATCGAATTTGGTGTTTTCCTAAGCCTGAGCTAAGCTTAGGAAGCGCAATATCACCCGAAAATGCATTCAGGTTACATTGCGCATCATATGGAATCTAGAGCAATTCTTAGCCTGAGCTAAGCTCAGGAAGCGCAAAATCACCCGAAAATGCATTCAGGTTATATTGCGCATCATATGGAATCTAGAGCAATTCTTAGCCTCAGCTAAGCTCAGGAATCGCAAAATAACCCGAAAATGCATTCAGGTTACATTGCGCATCATATGGAATCTGGTGTTTTCCTGAGCCTGAGCTATGCTTAGGAAGCGCAAAATCACCCGAAAATGCATTCAGGTTACATTGCGCATCATATGGAATCTAGAGCAATTCTTAGCCTGAGCCAAACTTAGGAAGCGCAAAATCATCCGAAAATGCATTCAGAATACATTGCGCATCATATTGAATCTAGATTCCACATATGATGCGCAATTGTAACTGGAATGTATTTTCGGGTGATTTCGCGCTTCCTAAGCATAGCTCAGGCTTAGCAAAACACTAAATTTGATATGATGTGCAATGTAACCTGAATGTATTTTCAGGTGATTTTGCGCTTCCTAAGCTTAGCTCAGGCTTAGGAATGCACCAAATTCCATATGATGCGCAATATAACCTGAATGTATTTTCGGGTGAATTTGCGCTTCCTAAGCATAGCTCAGGCTAAGTAAAACACCAGATTCCATATGATGCGCAATGTAACCTGAATGCATTTTCGGGTGATTTTGCGCTTCCTGAGCTTAGCTCAGATTCCATATGATGCGAATGCATTTTCGGGTGATTTTGCGCTTCCTGAGCTTAGCTCAGATTCCATATGATGCGAATGCATTTTCGGGTGATTTTGCGCTTCCTAAGCTTAGCTCAGGCTATGAATTTCTCTAGATTCCATATGATGCGCAAAAACACCCGAAAATACATTCAGGTTATATTGCGCATCATATGGAATCTAGAGCAATCCTAAGCCTGAGCTAAGCTTAGGAAGCGCAAAATCACCTGAAAATACATTCAGGTTACATTGCACATCATATCGAATTTGGTGTTTTCCTAAGCCTGAGCTATGCTTAGGAAGCTCCAAATCACCCGAAAATACATTCAGGTTACATTGCGCATCATATGGAATCTAGAGCAATCCTAAGCCTGAGCTAAGCTTAGGAAGCGCAAAATCACCTGAAAATACATTCAGGTTACATTGCACATCATATCGAATTTGGTGTTTTCCTAAACCTGAGCTAAGCTTAGGAAGCGCAAAATCACCCGAAAATGCATTCAGGTTACATTGCGCATCATATGGAATCTAGAGCCTGAGCTAAACTTAGGAAGCGCAAAATCATCCGAAAATGCATTCAGAATACATTGCGCATCATATTGAATCTAGATTCCACATATGATGCGCAATTGTAACTGGAATGTATTTTCGGGTGATTTCGCGCTTCCTAAGCATAGCTCAGGCTTAGGAAAACACCAAATTCGATATGATGTGCAATGAATGTATTTTCGGGTGATTTCGCGCTTCCTAAGCTTAGCTCAGGCTTAGGAAAACACCAAATTCCATATGATGCGCAATATAACCTGAATGTATTTTCGGGTGAATTTGCGCTTCCTAAGCATAGCTCAGGCTAAGTAAAACACCAGATTCCATATGATGCGCAATGTAACCTGAATGCATTTTCGGGTGATTTTGCGCTTCCTGAGCTTAGCTCAGATTCCATATGATGCGAATGCATTTTCGGGTGATTTTGCGCTTCCTGAGCTTAGCTCAGGCTAAGAATTTCTCTAGATTCCATATGGTGCGTAAAATCACCCGAAAATACATTCAGGTTATATTGCGCATCATATGGAATCTAGAGCAATCCTAAGCCTGAGCTATGCTCAGGAAGCGCAAAATCACCCGAAAATACATTCAGGTTATATTGCGCATCATATGGAATCTAGAGCAATCCTAAGCCTGAGCTAAGCTTAGGAAGCGCAAAATCACCTGAAAATACATTCAGGTTACATTGAACATCATATAGAATTTGGTGTTTTCCTAAGCCTGAGCTAAGCTTAGGAAGCGCAAAATCACCCGAAAATGCATTCAGGTTACATTGCGCATATGCATATGGAATCTAGAGCAATTCTTAGCCTGAGCTAAGCTCAGGAAGCGCAAAATCACCCGAAAATGCATTCAGGTTATATTGCGCATCATATGGAATCTAGCGCAATTCTTAGCCTCAGCTAAGCTCAGGAAGCGCAAAATCACCCGAAAATGCATTCAGGTTACATTGCGCATCATATGGAATCTGGTGTTTTCCTGAGCCTGAGCTAAGTTTAGGAAGCGCAAAATCACCCGAAAATGTATTCAGGTTACATTGCGCATCATATGGAATCTAGAGCCTGAGCTAAACTTAGGAAGCGCAAAATCATCCGAAAATGCATTCAGAATACATTGCGCTTCATATTGAATCTAGATTCCATATGATGCGCAATTGTAACTGGAATGTATTTTCGGGTGATTTCGCGCTTCCTAAGCATAGCTCAGGCTTAGGAAAACACCAAATTCGATATGATGTGCAATGTAACCTGAATGTATTTTCAAATGATTTTGCACTTCCTAAGCTTAACTCAGGCTTAGGATTGCTCTAGATTCCATATGTTGCGCAATATAACCTGAATGTATCTTCGGGTGAATTTGCGCTTCCTATGCATAGCTCAGGCTAAGTAAAACACCAGATTCCATATGATGCGCAATGTAACCTGATTTTGCGCTTCCTGAGCTTAGCTCAGCTTCCATATGATGCGAATGCATTTTCGGGTGATTTTGCGCTTCCTGAGCTTAGCTCAGGCTAAGAATTTCTCTAGATTGCGTAAAATCACCCGAAAATACATTCAGGTTATATTGCGCATCATATGGAATCTAGAGCAATCCTAAGCCTGAGCTATGCTCAGGAAGCGCAAAATCACCCGAAAATACATTCAGGTTATATTGCGCATCATATGGAATCTAGAGCAATCCTAAGCCTAGGAAGCGCAAAATCACCTGAAAATACATTCAGGTTACATTGAACATTATATCGAATTTGGTGTTTTCCTAAGCCTGAGCTAAGCTTAGGAAGCGCAAAATCACCCGAAAATGCATTCAGGTTACATTGCGCATATGCATATGGAATCTAGAGCAATTCTTAGCCTGAGCTAAGCTCAGGAAGCGCAAAATCACCCGAAAATGCATTCAGGTTATATTGCGCATCATATGGAATCTAGCGCAATTCTTAGCCTCAGCTAAGCTCAGGAAGCGCAAAATCACCCGAAAATGCATTCAGGTTACATTGCGCATCATATGGAATCTGGTGTTTTCCTGAGCCTGAGCTAAGTTTAGGAAGCGCAAAATCACCCGAAAATGTATTCAGGTTACATTGCGCATCATATGGAATCTGGTGTTTGCCTAACCATGAGCTTAGCTTAGCAAGCGCAAAATCACCCGAAAATGCATTCAGGTTATATTGCGCATCATATGGAATCTAGCGCAATTCTTAGCCTCAGCTAAGCTCAGGAAGCGCAAAATCACCCGAAAATGCATTCAGGTTACATTGCGCATCATATGGAATCTGGTGTTTTCCTGAGCCTGAGCTAAGTTTAGGAAGCGCAAAATCACCCGAAAATGTATTCAGGTTACATTGCGCATCATATGGAATCTGGTGTTTTCCTAACCATGAGCTTAGCTTAGCAAGCGCAAAATCACCCGAAAATGCATTCAGGTTATATTGCGCATCATATGGAATCTAGCGCAATTCTTAGCCTCAGCTAAGCTCAGGAAGCGCAAAATCACCCGAAAATGCATTCAGGTTACATTGCGCATCATATGGAATCTGGTGTTTTTCTGAGCCTGAGCTAAGTTTAGGAAGCGCAAAATCACCCGAAAATGTATTCAGGTTACATTGCGCATCATATGGAATCTAGAGCCTGAGCTAAACTTAGGAAGCGCAAAATCATCCGAAAATGCATTCAGAATACATTGCGCTTCATATTGAATCTAGATTCCATATGATGCGCAATTGTAACTGGAATGAATTTTCGGGTGATTTCGCGCTTCCTAAGCATAGCTGAGGCTTAGGAAAACACCAAATTCGATATGATGTGCAATGTAACCTGAATGTATTTTCAAATAATTTTGCGCTTCCTAAGCTTAATTCAGGCTTAGGATTGCTCAAGATTCCATATGTTGCGCAATATAACCTGAATGTATCTTCGGGTGAATTTGCGCTTCCTATGCATAGCTCAGGCTAAGTAAAACACCAGATTCCATATGATGCGCAATGTAACCTGAATGCATTTTCGGGTGATTTTGCGCTTGCTAAGCTTAGCTCATGCTTAGGAAAACACCAGATTCCATATGATGCGCAATTGTAACTGGAATGTATTTTCGGGTGATTTCGCGCTTCCTAAGCATAGCTCAGGCTTAGGAAAACACTAAATTCGATATGATGTGCAATGTAACCTGAATGTATTTTCAGGTGATTTTGCGCTTCTTAAGCTTAGCTGAGGCTTAGGAATGCACCAAATTCCATATGATGCGCAATATAACCTGAATGTATTTTCGGGTGAATTTGCGCTTCCTAAGCATAGCTCAGGCTAAGTAAAACACCAGATTCCATATGATGCGCAATGTAACCTGAATGCATTTTCGGGTGATTTTGCGCTTCCTGAGCTTAGCTCAGATTCCATATGATGCGAATGCATTTTCGGGTGATTTTGCGCTTCCTGAGCTTAGCTCAGATTCCATATGATGCGAATGCATTTTCGGGTGATTTTGCGCTTCCTAAGCTTAGCTCAGGCTAAGAATTTCTCTAGATTCCATATGATGCGCAAAAACACCCGAAAATACATTCAGGTTATATTGCGCATCATATGGAATCTAGAGCAATCCTAAGCCTGAGCTAAGCTTAGGAAGCGCAAAATCACCTGAAAATACATTCAGGTTACATTGCACATCATATCGAATTTGGTGTTTTCCTAAGCCTGAGCTATGCTTAGGAAGCGCCAAATCACCCGAAAATACATTCAGGTTACATTGCGCATCATATGGAATCTAGAGCAATCCTAAGCCTGAGCTTAGCTTAGGAAGCGCAAAATCACCTGAAAATACATTCAGGTTACATTGCACATCATATCGAATTTGGTGTTTTCCTAAGCCTGAGCTAAGCTTAGGAAGCGCAAAATCACCCGAAAATGCATTCAGGTTACATTGCGCATCATATGGAATCTAGAGCAATTCTTAGCCTGAGCTAAGCTGAGGAAGCGCAAAATCACCCGAAAATGCATTCAGGTTATATTGCGCATCATATGGAATCTAGAGCAATTCTTAGCCTCAGCTAAGCTCAGGAATCGCAAAATCACCCGAAAATGCATTCAGGTTACATTGCGCATCATATGGAATCTGGTGTTTTCCTGAGCCTGAGCTAAGCTTAGGAAGCGCAAAATCACCCGAAAATGCATTCAGGTTACATTGCGCATCATATGGAATCTAGAGCAATTCTTAGCCTGAGCTAAACTTAGGAAGCGCAAAATCATCCGAAAATGCATTCAGAATACATTGCGCATCATATTGAATCTAGATTCCACATATGATGCGCAATTGTAACTGGAATGTATTTTCGGGTGATTTCGCGCTTCCTAAGCATAGCTCAGGCTTAGGAAAACACTAAATTTGATATGATGTGCAATGTAACCTGAATGTATTTTCAGGTGATTTTGCGCTTCCTAAGCTTAGCTCAGGCTTAGGAATGCACCAAATTCCATATGATGCGCAATATAACCTGAATGTATTTTCGGGTGAATTTGCGCTTCCTAAGCATAGCTCAGGCTAAGTAAAACACCAGATTCCATATGATGCGCAATGTAACCTGAATGCATTTTCGGGTGATTTTGCGCTTCCTGAGCTTAGCTCAGATTCCATATGATGCGAATGCATTTTCGGGTGATTTTGCGCTTCCTGAGCTTAGCTCAGATTCCATATGATGCGAATGCATTTTCGGGTGATTTTGCGCTTCCTAAGCTTAGCTCAGGCTAAGAATTTCTCTAGATTCCATATGATGCGCAAAAACACCCGAAAATACATTCAGGTTATATTGCGCATCATATGGAATCTAGAGCAATCCTAAGCCTGAGCTAAGCTTAGGAAGCGCAAAATCACCTGAAAATACATTCAGGTTACATTGCACATCATATCGAATTTGGTGTTTTCCTAAGCCTGAGCTATGCTTAGGAAGCTCCAAATCACCCGAAAATACATTCAGGTTACATTGCGCATCATATGGAATCTAGAGAAATCCTAAGCCTGAGCTAAGCTTAGGAAGCGCAAAATCACCTGAAAATACATTCAGGTTACATTGCACATCATATCGAATTTGGTGTTTTCCTAAACCTGAGCTAAGCTTAGGAAGCGCAAAATCACCCGAAAATGCATTCAGGTTACATTGCGCATCATATGGAATCTAGAGCCTGAGCTAAACTTAGGAAGCGCAAAATCATCCGAAAATGCATTCAGAATACATTGCGCATCATATTGAATCTAGATTCCACATATGATGCGCAATTGTAACTGGAATGTATTTTCGGGTGATTTCGCGCTTCCTAAGCATAGCTCAGGCTTAGGATAACACCAAATTCGATATGATGTGCAATGAATGTATTTTCGGGTGATTTCGCGCTTCCTAAGCTTAGCTCAGGCTTAGGAAAACACCAAATTCCATATGATGCGCAATATAACCTGAATGTATTTTCGGGTGAATTTGCGCTTCCTAAGCATAGCTCAGGCTTAGTAAAACACCAGATTCCATATGATGCGCAATGTAACCTGAATGCATTTTCGGGTGATTTTGCGCTTCCTGAGCTTAGCTCAGATTCCATATGATGCGAATGCATTTTCGGGTGATTTTGCGCTTCCTGAGCTTAGCTCAGGCTAAGAATTTCTCTAGATTCCATATGGTGCGTAAAATCACCCGAAAATACATTCAGGTTATATTGCGCATCATATGGAATCTAGAGCAATCTTAAGCCTGAGCTGTGCTCAGGAAGCGCAAAATCACCCGAAAATACATTCAGGTTATATTGCGCATCATATGGAATCTAGAGCAATCCTAAGCCTGAGCTAAGCTTAGGAAGCGCAAAATCACCTGAAAATACATTCAGGTTACATTGAACATCATATCGAATTTGGTGTTTTCCTAAGCCTGAGCTAAGCTTAGGAAGCGCAAAATCACCCGAAAATGCATTCAGGTTACATTGCGCATATGCATATGGAATCTAGAGCAATTCTTAGCCTGAGCTAAGCTCAGGAAGCGCAAAATCACCCGAAAATGCATTCAGGTTATATTGCGCATCATATGGAATCTAGCGCAATTCTTAGCCTCAGCTAAGCTCAGGAAGCGCAAAATCACCCGAAAATGCATTCAGGTTACATTGCGCATCATATGGAATCTGGTGTTTTCCTGAGCCTGAGCTAAGTTTAGGAAGCGCAAAATCACCCGAAAATGTATTCAGGTTACATTGCGCATCATATGGAATCTAGAGCCTGAGCTAAACTTAGGAAGCGCAAAATCATCCGAAAATGCATTCAGAATACATTGCGCTTCATATTGAATCTAGATTCCATATGATGCGCAATTGTAACTGGAATGTATTTTCGGGTGATTTCGCGCTTCCTAAGCATAGCTCAGGCTTAGGAAAACACCAAATTCGATATGATGTGCAATGTAACCTGAATGTATTTTCAAATGATTTTGCACTTCCTAAGCTTAACTCAGGCTTAGGATTGCTCTAGATTCCATATGTTGCGCAATATAACCTGAATGTATCTTCGGGTGAATTTGCGCTTCCTATGCATAGCTCAGGCTAAGTAAAACACCAGATTCCATATGATGCGCAATGTAACCTGATTTTGCGCTTCCTGAGCTTAGCTCAGCTTCCATATGATGCGAATGCATTTTCGGGTGATTTTGCGCTTCCTGAGCTTAGCTCAGGCTAAGAATTTCTCTAGATTGCGTAAAATCACCCGAAAATACATTCAGGTTATATTGCGCATCATATGGAATCTAGAGCAATCCTAAGCCTGAGCTATGCTCAGGAAGCGCAAAATCACCCGAAAATACATTCAGGTTATATTGCGCATCATATGGAATCTAGAGCAATCCTAAGCCTGAGCTAACCTAAGGAAGCGCAAAATCACCTGAAAATACATTCAGGTTACATTGAACATTATATCGAATTTGGTGTTTTCCTAAGCCTGAGCTAAGCTTAGGAAGCGCAAAATCACCCGAAAATGCATTCAGGTTATATTGCGCATCATATGGAATCTAGCGCAATTCTTAGCCTCAGCTAAGCTCAGGAAGCGCAAAATCACCCGAAAATGCATTCAGGTTACATTGCGCATCATATGGAATCTGGTGTTTTCCTGAGCCTGAGCTAAGTTTAGGAAGCGCAAAATCACCCGAAAATGTATTCAGGTTACATTGCGCATCATATGGAATCTGGTGTTTTCCTAACCATGAGCTAAGCTTAGCAAGCGCAAAATCACCCGAAAATGCATTCAGGTTATATTGCGCATCATATGGAATCTAGCGCAATTCTTAGCCTCAGCTAAGCTCAGGAAGCGCAAAATCACCCGAAAATGCATTCAGGTTACATTGCGCATCATATGGAATCTGGTGTTTTTCTGAGCCTGAGCTAAGTTTAGGAAGCGCAAAATCACCCGAAAATGTATTCAGGTTACATTGCGCATCATATGGAATCTAGAGCCTGAGCTAAACTTAGGAAGCGCAAAATCATCCGAAAATGCATTCAGAATACATTGCGCTTCATATTGAATCTAGATTCCATATGATGCGCAATTGTAACTGGAATGAATTTTCGGGTGATTTCGCGCTTCCTAAGCATAGCTGAGGCTTAGGAAAACACCAAATTCGATATGATGTGCAATGTAACCTGAATGTATTTTCAAATGATTTTGCGCTTCCTAAGCTTAACTCAGGCTTAGGATTGCTCTAGATTCCATATGTTGCGCAATATAACCTGAATGTATCTTCGGGTGAATTTGCGCTTCCTATGCATAGCTCAGGCTAAGTAAAACACCAGATTCCATATGATGCGCAATGTAACCTGAATGCATTTTCGGGTGATTTTGCGCTTGCTAAGCTTAGCTCATGCTTAGGAAAACACCAGATTCCATATGATGCGCAATTGTAACTGGAATGTATTTTCGGGTGATTTCGCGCTTCCTAAGCATAGCTCAGGCTTAGGAAAACACTAAATTCGATATGATGTGCAATGTAACCTGAATGTATTTTCAGGTGATTTTGCGCTTCCTAAGCTTAGCTGAGGCTTAGGAATGCACCAAATTCCATATGATGCGCAATATAACCTGAATGTATTTTCGGGTGAATTTGCGCTTCCTAAGCATAGCTCAGGCTAAGTAAAACACCAGATTCCATATGATGCGCAATGTAACCTGAATGCATTTTCGGGTGATTTTGCGCTTCCTGAGCTTAGCTCAGATTCCATATGATGCGAATGCATTTTCGGGTGATTTTGCGCTTCCTGAGCTTAGCTCAGATTCCATATGATGCGAATGCATTTTCGGGTGATTTTGCGCTTCCTAAGCTTAGCTCAGGCTAAGAATTTCTCTAGATTCCATATGATGCGCAAAAACACCCGAAAATACATTCAGGTTATATTGGGCATCATATGGAATCTAGAGCAATCCTAAGCCTGAGCTAAGCTTAGGAAGCGCAAAATCACCTGAAAATACATTCAGGTTACATTGCACATCATATCGAATTTGGTGTTTTCCTAAGCCTGAGCTATGCTTAGGAAGCGCCAAATCACCCGAAAATACATTCAGGTTACATTGCGCATCATATGGAATCTAGAGCAATCCTAAGCCTGAGCTAAGCTTAGGAAGCGCAAAATCACCTGAAAATACATTCAGGTTACATTGCACATCATATCGAATTTGGTGTTTTCCTAAACCTGAGCTAAGCTTAGGAAGCGCAAAATCACCCGAAAATGCATTCAGGTTACATTGCGCATCATATGGAATCTAGAGCAATTCTTAGCCTGAGCTAAGCTCAGGAAGCGCCAAATCACCCGAAAATGCATTCAGGTTATTTTGCGCATCATATGGAATCTAGAGCAATTCTTAGCCTCAGCTAAGCTCAGGAATCGCAAAATCACCCGAAAATACATTCAGGTTACATTGCGCATCATATGGAATCTGGTGTTTTCCTGAGCCTGAGCTAAGCTTAGGAAGCGCAAAATCACCCGAAAATGCATTCAGGTTACATTGCGCATCATATGGAATCTAGAGCAATTCTTAGCCTGAGCTAAACTTAGGAAGCGCAAAATCATCCGAAAATGCATTCAGAATACATTGCGCATCATATTGAATCTAGATTCCACATATGATGCGCAATTGTAACTGGAATGTATTTTCGGGTGATTTCGCGCTTCCTAAGCATAGCTCAGGCTTAGGAAAACACCAAATTCGATATGATGTGCAATGTAACCTGAATGTATTTTCGGGTGATTTCGCGCTTCCTAAGCTTAGCTCAGGCTTAGGAAAACACCAAATTCCATATGATGCGCAACATAACCTGAATGTATTTTCGGGTGAATTTGCGCTTCCTAAGCATAGCTCAGGCTAAGTAAAACACCAGATTCCATATGATGCGCAATGTAACCTGAATGCATTTTCGGGTGATTTTGCGCTTCCTGAGCTTAGCTCAGATTCCATATGATGCGAATGCATTTTCGGGTGATTTTGCGCTTCCTGAGCTTAGCTCAGGCTAAGAATTTCTCTAGATTCCATACCCGAGCAAAGGCGGATAACAAAGTGATATCACTTTGATAATAAACTGGGTTATCGGTGTTATCATTTTGTTATTTTTGTTATCATCTTTTCCAATTGATGATAACTAATTGATAACAAAACCAGTTATCAATCAGCTGTATTTTTACATGTTAATAACTAAATCGACACCAACATTTCAAAAGGGCGTAACTGCTTTTGGAATCATCACCTTCTTTTAAAGCTGTGGATCATGTGTTATGATTTCCATGTTTTTCACAACAAGTACCAGATAAGAAAAACTCTCCTCCTACCGACAACCACGGTGGTTTGAGTGTAAGGGAGGCAGTACGACAGAACTTGTTATCATTTTGTTTTCCGCCTTTGCTCGGGTATGGTGCGTAAAATCACCCGAAAATACATTCAGGTTATATTGCGCATCATATGGAATCTAGAGCAATCCTAAGCCTGAGCTATGCTCAGGAAGCGCAAAATCACCCGAAAATACATTCAGATTATATTGCGCATCATATGGAATCTAGAGCAATCCTAAGCCTGAGCTAAGCTTAGGAAGCGCAAAATCACCTGAAAATACATTCAGGTTACATTGAACATCATATCGAATTTGGTGTTTTCCTAAGCCTGAGCTAAGCTTAGGAAGCGCAAAATCACCCGAAAATGCATTCAGGTTACATTGCGCATATGCATATGGAATCTAGAGCAATTCTTAGCCTGAGCTAAGCTCAGGAAGCGCAAAATCACCCGAAAATGCATTCAGGTTATATTGCGCATCATATGGAATCTAGCGCAATTCTTAGCCTCAGCTAAGCTCAGGAAGCGCAAAATCACCCGAAAATGCATTCAGGTTACATTGCGCATCATATGGAATCTGGTGTTTTCCTGAGCCTGAGCTAAGTTTAGGAAGCGCAAAATCACCCGAAAATGTATTCAGGTTACATTGCGCATCATATGGAATCTAGAGCCTGAGCTAAACTTAGGAAGCGCAAAATCATCCGAAAATGCATTCAGAATACATTGCGCTTCATATTGAATCTAGATTCCATGTGATGCGCAATTGTAACTGGAATGTATTTTCGGGTGATTTCGCGCTTCCTAAGCATAGCTCAGGCTTAGGAAAACACCAAATTCGATATGATGTGCAATGTAACCTGAATGTATTTTCAAATGATTTTGCGCTTCCTAAGCTTAACTCAGGCTTAGGATTGCTCTAGATTCCATATGTTGCGCAATATAACCTGAATGTATCTTCGGGTGAATTTGCGCTTCCTATGCATAGCTCAGGCTAAGTAAAACACCAGATTCCATATGATGCGCAATGTAACCTGAATGCATTTTCGGGTGATTTTGCGCTTCCTGAGCTTAGCTCAGATTCCATATGTACGAATGCATTTTCGGGTGATTTTGCGCTTCCTAAGCTTAGCTCATCATATGGAATCTAGAGCAATTCTAAGACTCAGCTAAGCTCAGGAAGCACATAATCACCCGAAAATGCATTCAGGTTACATTGCGCATCATATGGTGCATAGACCTAAATATTCCCACACACTCCGATATTCAAAGTTCAAATATTCAACTGAAACAAAAATGCATTTCACCCATCATTCCCAACAGCTGCCCGGGGGATGTTAGATTCAATTTTCATCGTAGGCGCGTCATATTGGAAGCAACGAAAATCGCACCATTCGTTATTGACCTAGTTTTTATGACCCATCATCGTCCGGTGGTGGCCGGGTGCGATCGTGTTGCAACGCGCTAGGTCCGGTCGGTGTGATGCAATTTCAATTACGCTTGGGACAACGATGGTTAATGAACCCGAAAGAATGATATGGAACCGCGACATCCTATTGATCGCGCTGGAACAAAGATTGTTTATTTTTGTTTCGATTGGCGGCATACGGCGCCGGACTTGTTTTGCACTCGATTTGTTTTGACTTCGAGTAAACTGAAAGAAAAGAATGTGGGGGTATAATTTCAACCAACATCCGCGGCCGGGGTCCGGCTAGGGTTCACTGTGCCCGAGTAAGGTACACTTCAATAACAAAGCGGGTGCTTTGTTTTGGAGAATTTGGTGCCAAATTCCAAAGACGATGAGGATGATGATGGTGACGATGATGATGATGAGGAGAATGACAATGACGTCGATGGTGGGGTTCAATTCTTTCACACACCCAAGCCTTGTATACGCTCAAGTGAGGCGGGGCTAGAAGATGTAGGCCTTGGTGTAAAGATTCTCAGTAGGTTTTGCGCGAACACGCCCAAGTCAGGCGGGGTTAGGAAATTTAAGTTTTTCGTTGGCATTAATATTCTTGGTAGGGCTTGGGATACGCCCAAGATAGAAGAGTCGTGATGTTTTCAAGAAGAGAAGGATTTTAATCACGATGAGGACAAGTAGGATAGGTAGAGGTCTAGGTTTTGGACTTATTAGTATTTTCATTTGGTAGGGTTTTGGATACGCCCAAGTTGGTTCGGGCATTGTTAGGATTTATCATGACATCTTCGGCAAGACGAGAATGATCGTAGGAGTTTTAGACACGCCCAAGCTGGTTCGGGTATTGCTAGGAAATTTAGGCTATAAATACGGAGGCTTTGGCTTCAGTCGGGGTCAGTCGTTGAGGGCCAGTAGTCGGAGAGTTCGGTGACAACGTTAACGCAGGCAGCACATCGGATAAGTCTTGAGCTCCCATGTGGGACACCTCTAGATACTGTCCAAATAAAGGCTGCAGGTAGGACGTAGTAGTCGGGTCAAGAAGAAGCTGGAAGTGTCTCTAGTAGTTCGGTGAAGAAATACTGAAAATGTTAAGGTAATATAAGAACAAGTGAATCGTTGTAATATAAGTGATGGTTTGTGATACTTCAATATAGTTTATTAAAACTGTGTCGGACTGTAATGAAATGAAAGATATCACATTCCGTGTAGTGTTTAATGCTGCCCCTGGACGGTACAGGGCGCTTCATATGGTGACAGCGAAAAACTGTTCGACAATTAGAACAGCGGGACGCCAATTTTCTGACTGGAAGAAGAAATCAGTGTCAGAATCAGTGCAAACCATAAACATTGAACAGTTTTGAACAATTGGGAAGAAATCAATGTTACAGACTGTATGGAAAAGATGGAATTCGTGGCAGCGCAAGTGATAGTGGAATACAACATAGCACCGAATTGGAAATAGCAACGCAACAACCTGTGTATGGAACCGAGTGCCTGGACCAATGGACATCATTCAGCCTGCATTATTTGATGGTATCGTGAGTATTATTAACCTTTTAAATGATTAAGTGGTTTGAGATGGTTTAAATTTTTTGTGATTTGGTTTGAAATGATGAAAAATTTTTTTACGATATAAACAAAAACATTTTAATTGAAATACTGTTGTGGGAAAAATAAAGAAGTTATTCAAAAATTTATAAAAAAAAGGAAATCATAGTGATTTTCAATAAATAATGGAAAAATATAACAAGAATAATGATTTCAAGAAGAACAAGTGGATGAAAAATACGAACAAATAACACTAGTTAACAAAATCAAAGGAAAGTCGCGGACTTCTGTTAACGATTAAAATTATTGATGTATAATAACGTGCTGATTTTGAGACCGTGTTTAAAATAGGAAAACTAAGAAGTACAGTTTTTTTATTATACGAGACAATCGCAACCAAGTTTTTTTTTAGAATTTACTAAAATTCAAATATCTCAAGTTACAATTCACCAAATTTAAATATCTTTTTTTCAATAATAGGAAGCTGAATGTAATATGTTTTGAATATCTGATTATTTTTTTCCTCGTCAGATTAGATATTGATGAGTATTGGGAACAATCTCCGTAAATTGTAGCAAAATATTCAATAAATAAAACAAGATTTGTATTTTTCTTTCAAAACAAAAAATCTTTAGCAGTTGTAGCAATGTTGATTCAAAATCGCCAGCTTTGTACGGGATATCGAAAATATTTTCAGCTCTACTGTATTTTTCTTTCCTTATGCTTTCAAACTTAGGGCATAATTTTACACTAAACATGATGTTCAGCTGTAAACTAGCATTACAATGGAATGGAATCAATTAAAAGTTGAAAAAAAATTGTAACTATGCAGCAGACCTGCGACAATTAGGTCGTGTTAATTCGAAAAAAAAAATCAGTAAAAATATCAACATAAAAATGACCACGAATACAATGGATGAAATAGGCAACAATAGTGGAGCGAACAACGCTAGATTTGAATTTCCAATAAATTTTGCTATACAGTGTATTCCAGAATTTCATGGTAGTGCGTGTGAATTAGATGCTTTCATATATCAAATAAATTGTTTTTTGAAACCCATAAAACGGATAACTGATGCTAGTGAAAGGAAAAATGCAGAAACCATACTCATTCAAATTGCACTGTCTAAACTTAAAGGCCCAGCAGCGTTAAAATTTAAAAACATTCTTGCAAATACTTGGGATAAAGTGAAAGATAATCTCCAAAAAGTATTCGGAATTAGTTTACAATTGGAAGAACTGTTTAACAAAATAGAGACCCTTGAGCAAGGCAAGTATGAAAGTTTTAATAGCTACAAAGAACGCGTTCTTCAATTTAAGAGAAATATTGATGAATTTGAAAAAGATTATATTAAAAATCCTTCAATTGAGTCATATGCTCAAAGAAGTCTTAGAATTCACTTTTTAGCAGGTTTGAAAAACAGGAGTCTGAAGAATTTGGCAAAAACTAAAAAAGACGAATCATTAGAAGATTTAATCGATTATTTGGAAGAAGAATGCATCGATGTAGAACAAATTGAACAAATCGAACGAAGGTTGCAGGATTCACATATCGCAGAATCCCAAAGATTACGAAATAAAGATCAAAATTTCCGACCTCCCCGAAGAAACTTTGATAATAGGAATAAGGATTATGATCCAAGTCCAAGGAATTATCAAAGAAGGTTCGAAAATAACAGAAATCAAGGATTTCAAGAAGATTTTAATAATGACTATCGGAGGAATTTTAATAGAGGAACACAGGGACCACAAGGCGGTTTCCGCAATGAGTATCGAAGGAACGACTACAGCAGAGGACAGAACGACTATAGAAACTTCAACAGAAGTAGTGACAACTATCCAAGAAATGACAGGAATCGATACGAAGATTCATACAGAGACGATAGAAATCGATTGAACAATAACACTCAATACAGATATGAGAGAGACCATTATGACAACTATCAACACAATCGAAATGACAATCAAAATACTCGAAATGAATATCAAAACACTCGTAGAGATTTTAACAGAAACGAACCCCCACGACAAGAGAACAGAGGCAGAAATGACTATTATCAAAATTCAAACCAGAACGTTGGAAGATTCGACCACCCTCGCGAAAAAACTAAACAGCCGGAGGTTCGTTAATTGCGTCCGATCACTCCGTCAACCAGAAAATAATTTAGAAAGGCGCTTATATGCTGCAAATAATAATAAAATGATGCCCATGAACATAAATAAGAATTATAACATACCAGAAAAACAAATGATTCAATTTGATAAATGCATTCAAGCACAAGAAAAAGTATTTATACATTGGACGAGCAATAATCAATTAATGTTAAATATCCCAACTGTAGAAAGACCATACACAAAAATCAATTACATGATAGACACAGGCTCACAACTAAACATATTAAGATGGGATGCAGCCCCTAGAATCGGAGCAACAGACATAGAAAAGTTTTTGATTTCGGGATTCAATGAAAGTCAAACAAGAACGCTCGGATCTACTGAAGTTAGTTTAATAATTGGGAAGTCTAAGTATAAGATAAAATTTTATTTAGTTCACCACTTAAATGTACATGGTATCATAGGAGCAGAATTTTTGAAACAGCATACATTATATATTAGCCAGAACTTTGATTACATAGCCCTACGCAAGCCAGATAGTGTAGAATATAATATTAACAATATTACAACAACAAAGTACGTAATGGTATCAGATAAATCTTGTCAGACTGATTTACAAGATAATAGTAATTGTATACAATATGATAACAATGACAAAAGCTGTCAAGTAAATTTTGATATTGATGAAGTCATACATGATGAAATAGTTACACAGCCAATCGTACCGAAAAAAGATTATTCATGCAATATGTGCCTTTATGAGAAGTATTATGAAGACGAGGAATGCATAAATCAACATTTTGATGAAGAATATTATAATAATGGATGTTACAATAAGAATGTAGAGGCCGGGAATCAATATACGCCGGAGGATTTAGATTCAAACCAAGATCTAAGTTTGATAGATAATTTGAATTATGAACAAATACAAGGTAAAAATCGTATCGAAAAATTGCTAGATACAATTGATTTGAAGCATTTGAAAAGCGCTCATTACGACGCAATGGAAAATATAATGGCAAGATATTGTGATGTATTTTATTTGAAAGGGGATCACCTGACAGTAACAGATGCAGCAGTACATGAAATTGAAACAACGACTAATGTGCCAATAAATAAAAGGCAGTATAGGTTCCCTGAATCAACAAAGAAACAAATTAATGAGGAAATTGAAGAAATGCGTCGGCAAGGGATTATTAGGCCCAGTAAAAGTCCTTGGAATGCACCTGTTTTATGCATACCAAAGAAAGATTTAGACGAAGAAGGAAACAAAAAGCATAGAATTGTGGTAGATTTTAGGGCATTGAATTTGATAACTAAACCATTTGTATATCCGATTCCACAAATAAATGAAATATTGGATAGCCTAGGCGATAGCAAATACTTTTCAACAATTGATCTGAAATCCGGATTTTATCAAGTTCCTATAGACCCAAGAGATGCTGCAAAAACTGCATTTTCTACACCCAAAGGTCATTTTGAATTCACGAGAATGCCTATGGGGCTTAGAAACAGTCCCTCAACTTTTCAAAGACTGATGAACACAGTTTTATTTGAAATTGAAGATGTTAAGGCAATCGTTTATTTGGATGATATCATTGTTTTTGGAAGAACAATTCAAGAGCATAACGAGAATCTGATTAAAGTTTTGAAAGCTCTTCGTAAACATAATTTAAAAATTGAACCAACAAAATGCCAAATTTTGAAAACCGAATTGAAATTTTTAGGACATACAGTTGATAAAAATGGTATTCGTCCGCTTGATGGTAATATTAAGGCTATACGAGAAATGGCAATACCAAAAACTGTAAAAGGAGTGCGATCATTCCTAGGAACAGTAAACTTTTATGGTAAGTTTATACCAGGAATTGCAGAAAAACGAAAACCTCTGAATGATCTATTGAAGAAAAATGTAAAATTTAACTGGACCTCAGAGTGCCAGAAAGCATTTGAAGAATTGAAAAACTTTTTAACGTCTGACTCTTTGCTAGTGAGACCAAATTACAAGGACACATTTGTTTTAACGACAGATGCCAGTGAATACGCTATTGGAGCAGTTTTATCGAATGAAAAATCAATTGACAGACCCATAGCTTACGCTAGTAGGGGACTTATTGGAGCAGAACGAAAATATCATACAATTGAGAAAGAATTACTGGCCATAGTATGGGCAGTGAATTATTTCCGTCATTATATCTACAATCAGAGGTTTATTGTTTACACAGATCATAGACCATTGATCTCAATATGGCATCTAAAAGAAACTTCATCAGTCCTCACACGTTTGCGTTTGAAATTGCAAGGATTGGAATGCGATATTCGATACAAACAAGGAAAGGATAACGTTGTAGCGGATTTTCTCTCTAGGCTAAATCCAGACAATGAATCAGAAGAGCAGAGTCATCCAGCCGATGAAATTAAAACCGCAAGGTCGAAATTAATTGCTGTGGTCACCCGACAGCAAACGAAAAGAGCAGAACAAGAAAACGTATCCAACCAAAAACACCGCGACCGCGATCAAGCGAACAAACAGCCGATAAAAAACTACACCGTTTCTGACGGGGGCGCGATCGCTGACCGGGACCATGAAAGCGAGGGAACCAAAACAAAAACGCAAAAGATGACCTATATGAATGATAGCGTAAATAATAATTGCACGGGTTCCGACCTACGAGGCATAAACAAGGTGTCAAATATACCTCCAGCAAGTACGAGTGCGATATCGGACGAGGCTGAAGTTGAGGAATCCATTATGGCCGACGTTTTCGATTTATGCAATAACACACATACTAATGACACATTTACGGCAAGCGCATATGATGAATTTTTAGAGATGTCCAAGAATAATCCAATTGATGTAAATCGATTAAAAATTTCTAGGAATTTGAAAAATGCAGATGCTGATTGTAACATTGTAATTTTGAATAGCAGATCAGCATTTAATGAAATTTCAAAAATTATTGATTTACCCCATGGACTGAAAGATTTTTGCGAAGATGGAGTTGTTTCTATTCCAGATAGTAATTTATTCGGAATTATTGTGGAAGGCAAAAGTAATTCAATGATTAATACCAAAACATTCTTTTACAAACTTAGCAACTGCTTCAATCAAAATAAAGCGCCGATAACAGCGTCCAAAAATATTCATTTGATTTCGTTCAGAAAGATTAAACAATTTGAAGTACTTGACATGATTCAATTTTTAGCTTTGAAAAATCAAATTACGTTAAGCCTTTATAACGCAGATTCGGAACGCACTGAAGTACGTAATGAAGATATCGAAACAATTCTTCGAGAATTTCATGATGCTCCCTTAGGCGGACATGTTGGAGCAAGGCGAATGCGGAAACGCATTGGTCTCATTTTTAATTGGAAAAACATGAGAAGGGATATCGAAAATTACGTAAAACAATGTGATTCATGCCAGAAAAATAAAATTTGTAAATCCAATAAAATTCCTTTAAAAATAACCACAACGTCATCCGAACCATTTGAAAAATTATATATGGATATTGTTGTTCTCCCAGAATCCGAATGGGGCAACAAATACGCGCTGGTTATGCAGGATGACCTTACAAGATTTTTGGTAGTAGCTCCAATGGACAATCAAGAAGCGGAGACTGTATCCAAAACTTTTGTCGAAAAATTCATTTGTAAATTCGGTACTCCGTTGGAACTGGTGACAGACCAAGGAGCAAATTTCATGAGCAAATTTTTTAAACACGCATGCAAAATTTTGAAAATCAAAAAAATCAATACAAGTGCTTATCACCCACAAGCAAATCTAGTAGAACGATCAAACAGAGAATTGAAAACATATTTGCGACAATTTGTCGGAGAAAACCGGAATTTATGACAAGAAAACCGAAGAATGGCAACCTATGTGGGGCGAATTGGTTTTAGTACAAGCAATCCCAACAGGAACAGGTCAAAAACTTCAAAGTAAATGGAGAGGCCCATACGCAGTAGTTGACCTACCCAGCGAACAAACTACAATTATTAAAAATGGAAATAAATTGGAAAAAGTCCATAACAATAGATTAAAAAAATATAACGATTGATCAGCTCTTACGCATCAAAAAAATGTATAAAATTTTGTAAATATAATATTTTCCATACTTTAGTTACTACATGTTTTGTTTGAACACAAAACAGTAAAAAAAAAATACATATATATATACAAGTGTAACGGTTAGCATAAGTCAAGCGCAGGTGTCGATTAAAATAAACTATAATTAATTAATAAATACATTCAGTAGACAAGGAATACAAATGAAATCTACAACAAAGTGACTGATTATCAAAGAATATATGAGGAATATGTTGAATGATTGAAAACATGAAACAAATCAATAATGACATATTGAGAAGATGGAAATACATCATAAAGGATTAAAAAAATGCGAGGAATAAAATAAATGATTTTTGGGGATATTTTATACAGCTAAATTATAACAAAAATGCGTCCATCAATTCGGCATGAGTTTGAATGCAAGAACGATTTGAATGTACCGAAGAGCTGAAAAGGGGTAATTTGGGATGAGGAAACATAACTATGCAAAATGATTATTTGAAAAGGGTATATAGAAATTGGGAATGAAGAATTGGGCAATTGATATATTGGGAATAATATGATGGGAAATACAAAGTAATCTTGAAAGGGGATCATTGGGGTATATCGGGTAATAATAGCGGGGAATGTATAAGAAGAAAAATAATAACTTTAGAGATTCTTGAATAAAGAAGCAGCTCTATTTAACGTTAATACATATGGGATACATAATAAATGAGGTTTGAACAAACAAACAAAAGACATAAATTGTTGATTGAGAGTATTAATAATAAAAAGAAACAATGACAACAACCGAACGATTATTCTCTGAAATGATAAAACAAAACGGATTAAACAAAAAAAAAACAATTTAGAAACAATTTAGACCCTAATGAAACTACGGAGGACGCTCCTATATAAAATGGCCATGTTACATAACATTTTTGAAAGTATATACGAGATCGGATGAAAATTGAATGATGAGGACAAGGGAGGGCCCCCCAGAATGCTTGTGAATGTTGAGTGTGAATGATGAATGAATAACTAATTTGAAAAAAAAAAATAATAATAATATGTGAATGAAAAACGAAGTAATATTTATAGATTCGGAATCATTAGGTGGCGTCAAGAAACAAAAACTAGAAATTATCATAAATATATTTATATTTTATCAAATCGTGAATTAAACACAAGATCTAAGTCTCGTTACAGGTATCCACCCAAAAGCCTTATTCGGTAAGGGGGAGAAGTCGTAGCAATAAGGCGATCAAGCCGAGCCTGCGAAAGGAAACGGAGCAAACAGGAATTGAAAGAAAATGCACTGGAGAGAATTCTGCAGTGAGATTTTTTGGAATTGGTAATACAGTTGTTTATAGTGATCCTGCAGAAGCTTTCCATTGCTACAACTCACATTTTAATATTTTACGGTTTTTGAAAAAAAAAAACAGTTTATGACTAATGGTAATGTAATGGTGCAGTTTTTTTAATACTATTGTAAAGGTTATATTTTGCACATACAAGAAAAACAAATAATAATAACATGAAGACTAAAAGTTCAGTTTGCCATGGTAGATCAATATTTTATAAATCGATGGTTTCGACAGAATTAAAAATACAACTTCCTCGAGAGATGACGCGGGAGGACAAGACAAGAAGGCAACACCTGGCGAGAGCAATCAGAGGAGCAGTTCAACGGTACCTCTATGAAAACGTACCACGGCCAATTGGTACGATGACGAGGAATAACAGATCGGATGGAAAGTTGAAGGTCAAAGGTGCTGGTATGGCGGAGGAGAGAATTCAGCGAACATAATTTTATCACCGGAGACGATTCAAGGTCAACTCGAAAGGCACATCGAGACAAATATTATTGTACATCTGCGAATCTGCTAATATGAACCAACACAGTGCAGAGCATCGGGAAAAACAACACAACAACAACGACAACAACAACAACCAACAACAACAGCAACAACAACAACAACACTTCATACAGACATATAATGAGAGGAGGACGTCTTCAAAGTTTTCCAAATTAACCGATATAATGTAATGTTCACCAACCGCATTACATTCACCATTGAAAAAGCACTTACTCTGTGCTTCACACAACAACAATTAACAGTAACCATAATCAGGAATGCAGCATTTCGACATCATCAAAAGCTTTGGAATTTAATTCAACTAATAACAAACTCTTTAAAGAGTGTGCAACAGTTCCACAATTTGCACCAGGTCAAAGACAACAATATTCGCATCACTATTGAGATTGATCCAATACCAACAAAATTCAGAAGGCCGGCGATAAGTAATCAATCACAACACTGTAAACGACAATGATAAACAATCCAGTTCGGAAGGCAACTTATGACACTTTTTCGAGAAACAACAGAAAGCAACAGTAAAACTAGTTCTGTATGCAAACGACAGCGCGGAAAATTGCCAGCAGGGAAATATGACTCAACCGAGATAATACCCGGATACCAAAACTTCATGATCACGTCACCACAGGAGACGACATCAACAGAATCAACTACATCATCTTCAAGACAAACCAGTACAACAGAGAAGCAACGATACCATTCATCTGAGACCTGAAACTAACCAATTGATCTGGACATTTAACAAGAAGAGGTAGAAATCAATGGCAGACGAACAACCCCTACGACGAACTAAGAGCAGCAGCAGCGAGTACCAATGAAGTCATCTCTTGAGGAAGAATGTAAGGAAAGTAATGCGGTAAATTTACGATTCTTTTGGAAGTTGAAAAACTGTAACTTAAAACATTTTGAGACACTTACAGGGAAGATGAAGATTAGTATAGCAATATCAGATTATATATTAACAATCATCGTTAGCATCATCATTTAAATGCTGAGTTCTTTTTTACGGGGGATACGTTTTACCCACATACTTACATTTGAACGTTAAATTTTATACACGTTCAAACTCCGCTAAGTGGGAGGGCATGCATAGACCTAAATATTCCCACACACTCCGATATTCAAAGTTCAAATATTCAACTGAAACAAAAATGCATTTCACCCATCATTCCCAACAGCTGCCCGGGGGATGTTAGATTCAATTTTCATCGTAGGCGCGTCATATTGGAAGCAACGAAAATCGCACCATTCGTTATTGACCTATACACTTCGAAAAAATCTTGTAATTTTGTGTCATATAAGTCCGACATATAAAAGCAACACATTTGACGCAAAATTGTGTGAGATCTTATTTTTACAGGAAACGGAAAATGTTTGACTCATGTAATTTTACCGCAACAGCTCAGCGCGTCGGATGCTTGTATACATGATTGAGAACTGTGCTATTTATAGCACCGAATATTGAAACAAATATAAAAAAGTTCCATTCGGGAATCGAACTTCGATCCTCAGAGTGTCAGTTTTCGATCTTGCTCTCTCGGCTGACTCACCACGTTGAAGAGATGGCACTCGAAGATGAACAACTTCTACCATAAACAAACTTGCCAGTTCGGCTGTCGCGTCGTCACTGCTGGCGTGTATGTATGTATGTTCTGAGACAGCCGTCATCGCAGCCAAGCAGACAAAGCCGCCTTCTGATTGACTGAGCGTGGCTGTTTTCGTTTACCACTGCATCGGCTGATGGCAACGGATTGTCATTTCCAGGTTTGTGGCTCAACTCGGTGTTAAATTTATGAGCAGTTTTCATGCTGTTTCACCTTCGTAATAAACAAATTTCCAATCGACTGCAGTCTTTATCTGATTTTGTAAGGTGCTGTTTGACAGTTCAACATCAGTAATCATTATGTTTCTGTAACATATCGCGTAAATTTACAGCAAAGAGAACTAAATTATCAGTTCTGTGATTTAAAATTATGGCTGGAAGAACTCAAACAATATAAACTTAATACGTACATCACAAAAAGTGTAAAAATGTGGCACATGTATGTTTATGTCAAAGCTTTTTCAGGCAGTTCGATCAATTGTGTCACTATTAAAATTGAGATTTTTTTAGTGTGTAGTTTTTATAACCCATCATCGTCCGGTGGTGGCCGGGTGCGATCGTGTTGCAACGCGCTAGGTCCGGTCGGTGTGATGCAATTTCAATTACGCTTGGGACAACGATGGGTAATGAACCCGAAAGAATGATATGGAACCGCGACATCCTATTGATCGCGCTGGAACAAAGATTGTTTATTTTTGTTTCGATTGGCGGCATACGGCGCCGGACTTGTTTTGCACTCGATTTGTTTTGACTTCGAGTAAACTGAAAGAAAAGAATGTGGGGGTATAATTTCAACCAACATCCGCGGCCGGGGTCCGGCTAGGGTTCACTGTGCCCGAGTAAGGTACACTTCAATAACAAAGCGGGTGCTTTGTTTTGGAGAATTTGGTGCCAAATTCCAAAGACGATGAGGATGATGATGGTGACGATGATGATGATGAGGAGAATGACAATGACGTCGATGGTGGGGTTCAATTCTTTCACACACCCAAGCCTTGTATACGCTCAAGTGAGGCGGGGCTAGAAGATGTAGGCCTTGGTGTAAAGATTCTCAGTAGGTTTTGCGCGAACACGCCCAAGTCAGGCGGGGTTAGAAGATTTAAGTTTTTCGTTGGCATTAATATTCTTGGTAGGGCTTGGGATACGCCCAAGATAGAAGAGTCGTGATGTTTTCAAGAAGAGAAGGATTTTAATCACGATGAGGACAAGTAGGATAGGTAGAGGTCTAGGTTTTGGATTTATTAGTATTTTCATTTGGTAGGGTTTTGGATACGCCCAAGTTGGTTCGGGCATTGTTAGGATTTATCATGACATCTTCGGCAAGACGAGAATGATCGTAGGAGTTTTAGACACGCCCAAGCTGGTTCGGGTATTGCTAGGAAATTTAGGCTATACATACGGAGGCTTTGGCTTCAGTCGGGGTCAGTCGTTGAGGGCCAGTAGTCGGAGAGTTCGGTGACAACGTTAACGCAGGCAGCACATCGGATAAGTCTTGAGCTCCCATGTGGGACACCTCTAGATACTGTCCAAATAAAGGCTGCAGGTAGGACGTAGTAGTCGGGTCAAGAAGAAGCTGGAAGTGTCTCTAGTAGTTCGGTGAAGAAATACTGAAAATGTTAAGGTAATATAAGAACAAGTGAATCGTTGTAATATAAGTGATGGTTTGTGATACTTCAATATAGTTTATTAAAACTGTGTCGGACTGTAATGAAATGAAAGATATCACATTCCGTGTAGTGTTTAATGCTGCCCCTGGACGGTACAGGGCGCTTCAATGGAATCTGGTGTTTTCCTGAGCCTGAGCTAAGTTTAGGAAGCGCAAAATCACCCGAAAATGTATTCAGGTTACATTGCGCATCATATGGAATCTAGAGCCTGAGCTACTCTTAGGAAGCGCAAAATCATCCGAAAATGCATTCAGAATACATTGCGCTTCATATTGAATCTAGATTCCATATGATGCGCAATTGTAACTGGAATGTATTTTCGGGTGATTTCGCGCTTCCTAAGCATAGCTCAGGCTTAGGAAAACACCAAATTCGATATGATGTGCAATGTAACCTGAATGTATTTTCGGGTGATTTTGCGCTTCCTAAGCTTAACTCAGGCTTAGGATTGCTCTAGATTCCATATGTTGCGCAATATAACCTGAATGTATCTTCGGGTGAATTTGCGCTTCCTATGCATAGCTCAGGCTAAGTAAAACACCAGATTCCATATGATGCGCAATGTAACCTGAATGCATTTTCGGGTGATTTTGCGCTTGCTAAGCTTAGCTCATGCTTAGGAAAACACCAGATTCCATGTGATGCGCAATTGTAACTGGAATGTATTTTCGGGTGATTTCGCGCTTCCTAAGCATAGCTCAGGCTTAGAAAAACACCAAATTCGATATGATGTGCAATGTAACCTGAATGTATTTTCAGGTGATTTTGCGCTTCCTAAGCTTAGCTCAGGCTTAGGAATGCACCAAATTCTATATGATGCGCAATATAACCTGAATGTATTTTCGGGTGAATTTGCGCTTCCTAAGCATAGCTCAGGCTAAGTAAAACACCAGATTCCGTATGATGCGCAATGTAACCTGAATGCATTTTCGGGTGATTTTGCGCTTCCTGAGCTTAGCTCAGATTCCTTATGATGCGAATGCATTTTCGGGTGATTTTGCGCTTCCTGAGCTTAGCTCAGATTCCATATGATGCGAATGCATTTTCGGGTGATTTTGCGCATCCTAAGCTTAGCTCATCATATGATATGGAATCTAGAGCAATTCTAAGACTCAGCTAAGCTCAGGAAGCGCAAAATCACCCGAAAATGCATTCAGGTTACATTGCGCATCATATGGAATCTAGAGCAATTCTTAGCCTGAGCCAAACATAGGAAGCGCAAAATCATCCGAAAATGCATTCAGAATACATTACGCATCATATTGAATCTAGATTCCATATGATGCGCAATTGTAACTGGAATGTATTTTCTGGTGATTTCGCGCTTCTTAAGCATAGCTCAGGCTTAGGAAAACACCAAATTCGATATGATGTGCAATGTAACCTGAATGTATTTTCGGGTGATTTCGCGCTTCCTAAGCTTAGCTCAGGCTTAGGAAAACACCAAATTCCATATGATGCGCAATATAACCTGAATGTATTTTCGGGTGAATTTGCGCTTCCTAAGCATAGCTCAGGCTAAGTAAAACACCAGACTCCATATGATGCGCAATGTAACCTGAATGCATTTTCGGGTGATTTTGCGCTTCCTGAGCTTAGCTCAGGCTAAGAATTTCTCTAGATTCCATATGGTGCGTAAAACCACCCGAAAATACATTCAGGTTATATTGCGCATCATATGGAATCTAGAGCAATCCTAAGCCTGAGCTATGCTCAGGAAGCGCAAAATCACCCGAAAATACATTCAGGTTATATTGCGCATCATATGGAATCTAGAGCAATCCTAAGCCTGAGAGCTTAGGAAGCGCAAAATCACCTGAAAATACATTCAGGTTACATTGAACATCATATCGAATTTGGTGTTTTCCTAAGCCTGAGCTAAGCTTAGGAAGCGCAAAATCACCCGAAAATGCATTCAGGTTACATTGCGCATATGCATATGGAATCTAGAGCAATTCTTAGCCTGAGCTAAGCTCAGGAAGCGCAAAATCACCCGAAAATGCATTCAGGTTATATTGCGCATCATATGGAATCTAGCGCAATTCTTAGCCTCAGCTAAGCTCAGGAAGCGCAAAATCACCCGAAAATGCATTCAGGTTACATTGCGCATCATATGGAATCTGGTGTTTTTCTGAGCCTGAGCTAAGTTTAGGAAGCGCAAAATCACCCGAAAATGTATTCAGGTTACATTGCGCATCATATGGAATCTAGAGCCTGAGCTAAACTTAGGAAGCGCAAAATCATCCGAAAATGCATTCAGAATACATTGCGCTTCATATTGAATCTAGATTCCATATGCATATGCGCAATGTAACCTGAATGCATTTTCGGGTGATTTTGCGCTTCCTAAGCTTAGCTCAGGCTTAGGAAAACACCAAATTCGATATAATGTTCAATGTAACCTGAATGTATTTTCAGGTGATTTTGCGCTTCCTTAGGTTAGCTCAGGCTTAGGATTGCTCTAGATTCCATATGATGCGCAATATAACCTGAATGTATCTTCGGGTGAATTTGCGCTTCCTATGCATAGCTCAGGCTAAGTAAAACACCAGATTCCATATGATGCGCAATGTAACCTGATTTTGCGCTTCCTGAGCTTAGCTCAGCTTCCATATGATGCGAATGCATTTTCGGGTGATTTTGCGCTTCCTGAGCTTAGCTCAGGCTAAGAATTTCTCTAGATTGCGTAAAATCACCCGAAAATACATTCAGGTTATATTGCGCATCATATGGAATCTAGAGCAATCCTAAGCCTGAGCTATGCTCAGGAAGCGCAAAATCACCCGAAAATACATTCAGGTTATATTGCGCATCATATGGAATCTAGAGCAATCCTAAGCCTGAGCTAACCTAAGGAAGCGCAAAATCACCTGAAAATACATTCAGGTTACATTGAACATTATATCGAATTTGGTGTTTTCCTAAGCCTGAGCTAAGCTTAGGAAGCGCAAAATCACCCGAAAATGCATTCAGGTTACATGGCGCAAATGCATATGGAATCTAGAGCAATTCTTAGCCTGAGCTAAGCTCAGGAAGCGCAAAATCACCCGAAAATGCATTCAGGTTATATTGCGCATCATATGGAATCTAGCGCAATTCTTAGCCTCAGCTAAGCTCAGGAAGCGCAAAATCACCCGAAAATGCATTCAGGTTACATTGCGCATCATATGGAATCTGGTGTTTTCCTGAGCCTGAGCTAAGTTTAGGAAGCGCAAAATCACCCGAAAATGTGGTTACATTGCGCATCATATGGAATCTGGTGTTTTCCTAACCATGAGCTAAGCTTAGCAAGCGCAAAATCACCCGAAAATGCATTCAGGTTACATTGCGCATCATATGGAATCTAGAGCCTGAGCTAAACTTAGGAAGCGCAAAATCATCCGAAAATGCATTCAGAATACATTGCGCTTCATATTGAATCTAGATTCCATATGATGCGCAATTGTAACTGGAATGTATTTTCGGGTGATTTCGCGCTTCCTATGCATAGCTCAGGCTAAGTAAAACACCAGATTCCATATGATGCGCAATGTAACCTGAATGCATTTTCGGGTGATTTTGCGCTTCCTGAGCTTAGCTCAGATTCCATATGATGCGAATGCATTTTCGGGTGATTTTGCGCTTCTTAAGCTTAGCTCAGGCTAAGAATTTCTCTAGATTCCATATGATGCGCAAAATCACCCGAAAATACATTCAGGTTATATTGCGCATCATATGGAATCTAGAGCAATCCTAAGCCAGTGCTATGCTTAGGAAGCGCAAAATCACCCGAAAATACATTCAGGTTATATTGCGCATTATATGGAATCTAGAGCAATCCTAAGAAGCCTGAGGTAAGCTTAGGAAGCGCAAAATCACCTGAAAATACATTCAGGTTACATTGCACATCATATCGAATTTGGTATTTTCCTAAGCCTGAGCTATGCTTAGGAAGCGCAAAATCACCCGAAAATGCATTCAGGTTACATTGCGCATCATATGGCATCTAGAGCAATCCTAAGCCTGAGCTAAGCTTAGGAAGCGCAAAATCACCTGAAAATACATTCAGGTTACATTGAACATCATATCGAATTTGGTGTTTTCCTAAGCCTGAGCTAAGCTTAGGAAGCGCAAAATCACCCGAAAATGCATTCAGGTTACATTGCGCTTTGCATATGGAATCTAGAGCAATTCTTAGCCTGAGCTAAGCTCAGGAAGCGCAAAATCACCCGAAAATGCATTCAGGTTATATTGCGCATCATATGGAATCTAGCGCAATTCTTAGCCTCAGCTAAGCTCAGGAAGCGCAAAATCACCCGAAAATGCATTCAGGTTACATTGCGCATCATATGGAATCTGGTGTTTTCCTGAGCCTGAGCTAAGTTTAGGAAGCGCAAAATCACCCGAAAATGTATTCAGGTTACATTGCGCATCATATGGAATCTAGAGCCTGAGCTAAACTTAGGAAGCGCAAAATCATCCGAAAATGCATTCAGAATACATTGCGCTTCATATTGAATCTAGATTCCATATGATGCGCAATTGTAACTGGAATGTATTTTCGGGTGATTTCGCGCTTCCTAAGCATAGCTCAGGCTTAGGAAAACACCAAATTCGATATGATGTGCAATGTAACCTGAATGTATTTTCAAATGATTTTGCGCTTCCTAAGCTTAACTCAGGCTTAGGATTGCTCTAGATTCCATATGTTGCGCAATATAACCTGAATGTATCTTCGGGTGAATTTGCGCTTCCTATGCATAGCTCAGGCTAAGTATAACACCAGATTCCATATGATGCGCAATGTAACCTGAATGCATTTTCGGGTGATTTTGCGCTTGCTAAGCTTAGCTCATGCTTAGGAAAACACCAAATTCCATATGATGCGCAATTGTAACTGGAATGTATTTTCGGGTGATTTCGCGCTTCCTAAGCATAGCTCAGGCTTAGGAAAACACCAAATTCGATATGATGTGCAATGTAACCTGAATGTATTTTCAGGTGATTTTGCGCTTCCTAAGCTTAGCTCAGGCTTAGGAATGCACTAAATTCCATATGATGCGCAATATAACCTGAATGTATTTTCGGGTGAATTTGCGCTTCCTAAGCATAGCTCAGGCTAAGTAAAACACCAGATTCCATATGATGCGCAATGTAACCTGAATGCATTTTCGGGTGATTTTGCGCTTCCTGAGCTTAGCTCAGATTCCATATGATGCGAATGCATTTTCGGGTGATTTTGCGCTTCCTGAGCTTAGCTCAGGCTAAGAATTTCTCTAGATTCCATATGGTGCGTAAAATCACCCGAAAATACATTCAGGTTATATTGCGCATCATATGGAATCTAGAGCAATCCTAAGCCTGAGCTATGCTCAGGAAGCGCAAAATCACCCGAAAATACATTCAGGTTATATTGCGCATCATATGGAATCTAGAGCAATCCTAAGCCTGAGAGCTTAGGAAGCGCAAAATCACCTGAAAATACATTCAGGTTACATTGAACATCATATCGAATTTGGTGTTTTCCTAAGCCTGAGCTAAGCTTAGGAAGCGCAAAATCACCCGAAAATGCATTCAGGTTACATTGCGCATATGCATATGGAATCTAGAGCAATTCTTAGCCTGAGCTAAGCTCAGGAAGCGCAAAATCACCCGAAAATGCATTCAGGTTATATTGCGCATCATATGGAATCTAGCGCAATTCTAAGCCTCAGCTAAGCTCAGGAAGCGCAAAATCACCCGAAAATGCATTCAGGTTACATTGCGCATCATATGGAATCTGGTGTTTTTCTGAGCCTGAGCTAAGTTTAGGAAGCGCAAAATCACCCGAAAATGTATTCAGGTTACATTGCGCATCATATGGAATCTAGAGCCTGAGCTAAACTTAGGAAGCGCAAAATCATCCGAAAATGCATTCAGAATACATTGCGCTTCATATTGAATCTAGATTCCATATGATGCGCAATTGTAACTGGAATGTATTTTCGGGTGATTTCGCGCTTCCTAAGCATAGCTCAGGCTTAGGAAAACACCAAATTCGATATGATGTGCAATGTAACCTGAATGTATTTTCAAATGATTTTGCGCTTCCTCAGCTTAACTCAGGCTTAGGATTGCTCTAGATTTCATATGTTGCGCAATATAACCTGAATGTATCTTCGGGTGAATTTGCGCTTCCTATGCATAGCTCAGGCTAAGTAAAACACCAGATTCCATATGATGCGCAATGTAACCTGATTTTGCGCTTCCTGAGCTTAGCTCAGCTTCCATATGATGCGAATGCATTTTCGGGTGATTTTGCGCTTCCTGAGCTTAGCTCAGGCTAAGAATTTCTCTAGATTGCGTAAAATCACCCGAAAATACATTCAGGTTATATTGCGCATCATATGGAATCTAGAGCAATCCTAAGCCTGAGCTATGCTCAGGAAGCGCAAAATCACCCGAAAATACATTCAGGTTATATTGCGCATCATATGGAATCTAGAGCAATCCTAAGCCTGAGCTAACCTAAGGAAGCGCAAAATCACCTGAAAATACATTCAGGTTACATTGAACATTATATCGAATTTGGTGTTTTCCTAAGCCTGAGCTAAGCTTAGGAAGCGCAAAATCACCCGAAAATGCATTCAGGTTACATTGCGCATATGCATATGGAATCTAGAGCAATTCTTAGCCTGAGCTAAGCTCAGGAAGCGCAAAATCACCCGAAAATGCATTCAGGTTATATTGCGCATCATATGGAATCTAGCGCAATTCTTAGCCTCAGCTAAGCTCAGGAAGCGCAAAATCACCCGAAAATGCATTCAGGTTACATTGCGCATCATATGGAATCTGGTGTTTTCCTGAGCCTGAGCTAAGTTTAGGAAGCGCAAAATCACCCGAAAATGTATTCAGGTTACATTGCGCATCATATGGAATCTGGTGTTTTCCTAACAATGAGCTAGGCTTAGCAAGCGCAAAATCACCCGAAAATGCATTCAGGTTACATTGCGCATCATATGGAATCTAGAGCCTGAGCTAAACTTAGGAAGCGCAAAATCATCCGAAAATGCATTCAGAATACATTGCGCTTCATATTGAATCTAGATTCCATATGATGCGCAATTGTAACTGGAATGTATTTTCGGGTGATTTCGCGCTTCCTACGCATAGCTCAGGCTTAGGAAAACACCAAATTCGATATGATGTGCAATGTAACCTGAATGTATTTTCAGGTGATTTTGCGCTTCCTAAGCTTAGCTCAGGCTTAGGATTGCTCTAGATTCCATATGTTGCGCAATATAACCTGAATGTATTTTCGGGTGAATTTGCGCTTCCTATGCATAGCTCAGGCTAAGTAAAAAACCAGATTCCATATGATGCGCAATGTAACCTGAATGCATTTTCGGGTGATTTTGCGCTTCCTGAGCTTAGCTCAGATTCCATATGATGCGAATGCATTTTCGGGTGATTTTGCGCTTCCTGAGCTTAGCTCAGGCTAAGAATTTCTCTAGATTCCATATGGTGCGTAAAATCACCCGAAAATACATTCAGGTTATATTGCGCATCATATGGAATCTAGAGCAATCCTAAGCCAGAGCTATGCTTAGGAAGCGCAAAATCACCCGAAAATACATTCAGGTTATATTGCGCATTATATGGAATCTAGAGCAATCCTAAGCCTGAGCTAAGCTTAGGAAGCGCAAAATCACCCGAAAATGCATTCAGGTTACATGGCGCAAATGCATATGGAATCTAGAGCAATTCTTAGCCTGAGCTAAGCTCAGGAAGCGCAAAATCACCCGAAAATGCATTCAGGTTATATTGCGCATCATATGGAATCTAGCGCAATTCTTAGCCTCAGCTAAGCTCAGGAAGCGCAAAATCACCCGAAAATGCATTCAGGTTACATTGCGCATCATATGGAATCTGGTGTTTTCCTGAGCCTGAGCTAAGTTTAGGAAGCGCAAAATCACCCGAAAATGTATTCAGGTTACATTGCGCATCATATGGAATCTAGAGCCTGAGCTAAACTTAGGAAGCGCAAAATCATCCGAAAATGCATTCAGAATACATTGCGCTTCATATTGAATCTAGATTCCATATGATGCGCAATTGTAACTGGAATGTATTTTCGGGTGATTTCGCGCTTCCTACGCATAGCTCAGGCTTAGGAAAACACCAAATTCGATATGATGTGCAATGTAACCTGAATGTATTTTCAGGTGATTTTGCGCTTCCTAAGCTTAGCTCAGGCTTAGGAATGCACGAAATTCCATATGATGCGCAATATAACCTGAATGTATTTTCGGGTGAATTTGCGCTTCCTAAGCATAGCTCAGGCTAAGTAAAACACCAGATTCCATATGATGCGCAATGTAACCTGAATGCATTTTCGGGTGATTTTGCGCTTCCTGAGCTTAGCTCAGATTCCATATGATGCGAATGCATTTTCGGGTGATTTTGCGCTTCTTAAGCTTAGCTCAGGCTAAGAATTTCTCTAGATTCCATATGATGCGCAAAATCACCCGAAAATACATTCAGGTTATATTGCGCATCATATGGAATCTAGAGCAATCCTAAGCCAGTGCTATGCTTAGGAAGCGCAAAATCACCCGAAAATACATTCAGGTTATATTGCGCATTATATGGAATCTAGAGCAATCCTAAGAAGCCTGAGGTAAGCTTAGGAAGCGCAAAATCACCTGAAAATACATTCAGGTTACATTGCACATCATATCGAATTTGGTGTTTTCCTAAGCCTGAGCTAAGCTTAGGAAGCGCAAAATCACCCGAAAATGCATTCAGGTTACATTGCGCATCATATGGCATCTAGAGCAATCCTAAGCCTGAGCTAAGCTTAGGAAGCGCAAAATCACCTGAAAATACATTCAGGTTACATTGAACATCATATCGAATTTGGTGTTTTCCTAAGCCTGAGCTAAGCTTAGGAAGCGCAAAATCACCCGAAAATGCATTCAGGTTACATTGCGCATATGCATATGGAATCTAGAGCAATTCTTAGCCTGAGCTAAGCTCAGGAAGCGCAAAATCACCCGAAAATGCATTCAGGTTATATTGCGCATCATATGGAATCTAGCGCAATTCTTAGCCTCAGCTAAGCTCAGGAAGCGCAAAATCACCCGAAAATGCATTCAGGTTACATTGCGCATCATATGGAATCTGGTGTTTTCCTGAGCCTGAGCTAAGTTTAGGAAGCGCAAAATCACCCGAAAATGTATTCAGGTTACATTGCGCATCATATGGAATCTAGAGCCTGAGCTAAACTTAGGAAGCGCAAAATCATCCGAAAATGCATTCAGAATACATTGCGCTTCATATTGAATCTAGATTCCATATGATGCGCAATTGTAACTGGAATGTATTTTCGGGTGATTTCGCGCTTCCTAAGCATAGCTCAGGCTTAGGAAAACACCAAATTCGATATGATGTGCAATGTAACCTGAATGTATTTTCAAATGATTTTGCGCTTCCTAAGCTTAACTCAGGCTTAGGATTGCTCTAGATTCCATATGTTGCGCAATATAACCTGAATGTATTTTCGGGTGAATTTGCGCTTCCTATGCATAGCTCAGGCTAAGTAAAACACCAGATTCCATATGATGCGCAATGTAACCTGAATGCATTTTCGGGTGATTTTGCGCTTGCTAAGCTTAGCTCATGCTTAGGAAAACACCAGATTCCATATGATGCGCAATTGTAACTGGAATGTATTTTCGGGTGATTTCGCGCTTCCTAAGCATAGCTCAGGCTTAGGGAAACACCAAATTCGATATGATGCGCAATATAACCTGAATGTATTTTCGGGTGAATTTGCGCTTCCTAAGCATAGCTCAGGCTAAGTAAAACACCAGATTCCATATGATGCGCAATGAAAGCTGAATGCATTTTCGGGTGATTTTGCGCTTCCTGAGCTTAGCTCAGATTCCATATGATGCGATTGCATTTTCGGGTGATTTTGCGCTTCCTGAGCTTAGCTCAGATTCCATATGATGCGAATGCATTTTCGGGTGATTTTGCGCTTCCTAAGCTTAGCTCAGGCTAAGAATTTCTCTAGATTCCATATGATGCGCAAAATCACCCGAAAATACATTCAGGTTATATTGCGCATCATATGGAATCTAGAGCAATCCTAAGCCTGAGCTAAGCTTAGGAAGCGCAAAATCACCTGAAAATACATTCAGGTTACATTGCACATCATATCGAATTTGGTGTTTTCCTAAGCTTGAGCTATGCTTAGGAAGCGCAAAATCACCCGAAAATACATTCAGGTTACATTGCGCATCATATGGAATCTAGAGCAATCCTAAGCCTGAGCTAAGCTTAGGAAGCGCAAAATCACCTGAAAATACATTCAGGTTACATTGCGCATCATATCGAATTTGGTGTTTTCCTAAGCCTGAGCTAAGCTTAGGAAGCGCAAATTCACCCGAAAATGCATTCAGGTTACATTGCGCATCATATGGAATCTAGAGCAATTCTTAGCCTGAGCTAAGCTCAGGAAGCGCAAAATCACCCAAAAATGCATTCAGGTTATATTGCGCATCATATGGAATCTAGAGCAATTCTTAGCCTCAGCTAAGCTCAGGAATCGCAAAATCTCCCGAAAATGCATGCAGGTTACATTGCGCATCATATGGAATCTAGATTCCACATATGATGCGCAATTGTAACTGGAATGCATTTTCGGGTGATTTTGCGCTTCCTAAGCATGGCTCAGGCTTAGGAAAACACCAAATTCGATATGATGTGCAATGTAACCTGAATGTATTTTCAGGTGATTTTGCGCTTTCTAAGCTTAGCTTAGGCTTAGGATTGCTCTAGATTCCATATGTTGCGCAATATAACCTGAATGTATTTTCGGGTGAATTTGCGCTTCCTATGCATAGCTCAGGCTAAGTAAAACACCAGATTCCATATGATGCGCAATGTAACCTGAATGCATTTTCGGGTGATTTTGCGCTTCCTGAGCTTAGCTCAGATTCCATATGATGCGAATGCATTTTCGGGTGATTTTGCGCTTCCTAAGCTTAGCTCATCATATGGAATCTAGAGCAATTCTAAGACTCAGCTAAGCTTAGGAAGCACATAATCACCCGAAAATGCATTCAGGTTACATTGCGCATCATATGGAATCTAGAGCAATTCTTAGCCTGAGCCAAACTTAGGAAGCGCAAAATCATCCGAAAATGCATTCAGAATACATAACGCATCATATTGAATCTAGATTCCATATGATGCGCAATTGTAACTGAAATGTATTTTCGGGTGATTTCGCGCTTCCTAAGCATAGCTCAGGCTTAGGAAAACACCAAATTCGATATGATGTGCAATGTAACCTGAATGTATTTTCGGGTGATTTCGCGCTTCCTAAGCTTAGCTCAGGCTTAGGAAAACACCAAATTCCATATGATGCGCAATATAACCTGAATGTATTTTCGGGTGAATTTGCGCTTCCTAAGCATAGCTCAGGCTAAGTAAAACACCAGATTACATATGATGCGCAATGTAACCTGAATGTATTTTCGGGTGATTATGTGCTTCCTGAGCTTAGCTGAGTCTTAGAATTGCTCTAGATTCCATATGATGAGCTAAGCTTAGGAAGCGCAAAATCACCCGAAAATGCATTCGCATCATATGGAATCTGAGCTAAGCTCAGGAAGCGCAAAATCACCCGAAAATGCATTCAGGTTACATTGCGCATCATATGGAATCTAGAGCCTGAGCTACTCTTAGGAAGCGCAAAATCATCCGAAAATGCATTCAGAATACATTGCGCTTCATATTGAATCTAGATTCCATATGATGCGCAATTGTAACTGGAATGTATTTTCGGGTGATTTCGCGCTTTCTAAGCATAGCTCAGGCTTAGGAAAACACCAAATTCGATATGATGTGCAATGTAACCTGAATGTATTTTCGGGTGATTTTGCGCTTCCTAAGCTTAACTCAGGCTTAGGATTGCTCTAGATTCTATATGTTGCGCAATATAACCTGAATGTATCTTCGGGTGAATTTGCGCTTCCTATGCATAGCTCAGGCTAAGTAAAACACCAGATTCCATATGATGCGCAATGTAACCTGAATGCATTTTCGGGTGATTTTGCGCTTGCTAAGCTTAGCTCATGCTTAGGAAAACACCAGATTCCATGTGATGCGCAATTGTAACTGGAATGTATTTTCGGGTGATTTCGCGCTTCCTAAGCATAGCTCAGGCTTAGGAAAACACCAAATTCGATATGATGTGCAATGTAACCTGAATGTATTTTCAGGTGATTTTGCGCTTCCTAAGCTTAGCTCAGGCTTAGGAATGCACCAAATTCTATATGATGCGCAATATAACCTGAATGTATTTTCGGGTGAATTTGCGCTTCCTAAGCATAGCTCAGGCTAAGTAAAACACCAGATTCCATATGATGCGCAATGTAACCTGAATGCATTTTCGGGTGATTTTGCGCTTCCTGAGCTTAGCTCAGATTCCATATGATGCGAATGCATTTTCGGGTGATTTTGCGCTTCCTGAGCTTAGCTCAGATTCCATATGATGCGAATGCATTTTCGGGTGATTTTGCGCTTCCTAAGCTTAGCTCATCATATGATATGGAATCTAGAGCAATTCTAAGACTCAGCTAAGCTCAGGAAGCGCAAAATCACCCGAAAATGCATTCAGGTTACATTGCGCATCATATGGAATCTAGAGCAATTTTTAGCCTGAGCCAAACATAGGAAGCGCAAAATCACCCGAAAATGCATTCAGGTTATATTGCGCATCATATGGAATCTAGCGCAATTCTTAGCCTAAGCTAAGCTCAGGAAGCGCAAAATCACCCGAAAATGCATTCAGGTTACATTGCGCATCATATGGAATCTGGTGTTTTTCTGAGCCTGAGCTAAGTTTAGGAAGCGCAAAATCACCCGTATTCAGGTAACATTGCGCATCATATGGAATCTAGAGTCTGAGCTAAACTTAGGAAGCGCAAAATCATCCGAAAATGCATTCAGAATACATTGCGCATCATATTGAATCTAGATTCCACATATGATGCGCAATTGTAACTGGAATGTATTTTCGGGTGATTTCGCGCTTCCTAAGCATAGCTCAGGCTTAGGAAAACACCAAATTCGATATGATGTGCAATGATTGTATTTTCGGGTGATTTCGCGCTTCCTAAGCTTAGCTCAGGCTAAGGAAAACACCAAATTCCATATGATGCGCAATATAACCTGAATGTATTTTCGGGTGAATTTGCGCTTCCTAAGCATAGCTCAGGCTAAGTAAAACACCAGATTCCATATGATGCGCAATGTAACCTGAATGCATTTTCGGGTGATTTTGCGCTTCCTGAGCTTAGCTCAGATTCCATATGATGCGAATGCATTTTCGGGTGATTTTGCGCTTCCTGAGCTTAGCTCAGGCTAAGAATTTCTCTAGATTCCATATGGTGCGTAAAATCACCCGAAAATACATTCAGGTTATATTGCGCATCATATGGAATCTAGAGCAATCCTAAGCCTGAGCTATGCTCAGGAAGCGCAAAATCACCCGAAAATACATTCAGGTTATATTGCGCATCATATGGAATCTAGAGCAATCCTAAGCCTGAGCTAAGCTTAGGAAGCGCAAAATCACCTGAAAATACATTCAGGTTACATTGAACATCCTATCGAATTTGGTGTTTTCCTAAACCTGAGCTAAGCTTAGGAAGCGTAAAATCACCCGAAAATGCATTCAGGTTACATTGCGCATATGCATATGGAATCTAGAGCAATTCTTAGCCTGAGCTAAGCTCAGGAAGCGCAAAATCACCCGAAAATGCATTCAGGTTATATTGCGCATCATATGGAATCTAGCGCAATTCTTAGCCTCAGCTAAGCTCAGGAAGCGCAAAATCACCCGAAAATGCATTCAGGTTACATTGCGCATCATATGGAATCTGGTGTTTTCCTGAGCCTGAGCTAAGTTTAGGAAGCGCAAAATCACCCGAAAATGTATTCAGGTTACATTGCGCATCATATGGAATCTAGAGCCTGAGCTAAACTTAGGAAGCGCAAAATCATCCGAAAATGCATTCAGAATACATTGCGCTTCATATTAAATCTAGATTCCATATGATGCGCAATTGTAACTGGAATGTATTTTCGGGTGATTTCGCGCTTCCTAAGCATAGCTCAGGCTTAGGAAAACACCAAATTCGATATGATGTGCAATGTAACCTGAATGTATTTTCAAATGATTTTGCGCTTCCTAAGCTTAACTCAGGCTTAGGATTGCTCTAGATTCCATATGTTGCGCAATATAACCTGAATGTATCTTCGGGTGAATTTGCGCTTCCTATGCATAGCTCAGGCTAAGTAAAACACCAGATTCCATATGATGCGCAATGTAACCTGATTTTGCGCTTCCTGAGCTTAGCTCAGCTTCCATATGATGCGAATGCATTTTCGGGTGATTTTGCGCTTCCTGAGCTTAGCTCAGGCTAAGAATTTCTCTAGATTGCGTAAAATCACCCGAAAATACATTCAGGTTATATTGCGCATCATATGGAATCTAGAGCAATCCTAAGCCTGAGCTATGCTCAGGAAGCGCAAAATCACCCGAAAATACATTCAGGTTATATTGCGCATCATATGGAATCTAGAGCAATCCTAAGCCTGAGCTAACCTAAGGAAGCGCAAAATCACCTGAAAATACATTCAGGTTACATTGAACATTATATCGAATTTGGTGTTTTCCTAAGCCTGAGCTAAGCTTAGGAAGCGCAAAATCACCCGAAAATGCATTCAGGTTACATTGCGCATATGCATATGGAATCTAGAGCAATTCTTAGCCTGAGCTAAGCCCAGGAAGCGCAAAATCACCCGAAAATGCATTCAGGTTATATTGCGCATCATATGGAATCTAGCGCAATTCTTAGCCTCAGCTAAGCTCAGGAAGCGCAAAATCACCCGAAAATGCATTCAGGTTACATTGCGCATCATATGGAATCTGGTGTTTTCCTGAGCCTGAGCTAAGTTTAGGAAGCGCAAAATCACCCGAAAATGTATTCAGGTTACATTGCGCATCATATGGAATCTGGTGTTTTCCTAACCATGAGCTAAGCTTAGCAAGCGCAAAATCACCCGAAAATGCATTCAGGTTACATTGCGCATCATATGGAATCTAGAGCCTGAGCTAAACTTAGGAAGCGCAAAATCATCCGAAAATGCATTCAGAATACATTGCGCTTCATATTGAATCTAGATTCCATATGATGCGCAATTGTAACTGGAATGTATTTTCGGGTGATTTCGCGCTTCCTACGCATAGCTCAGGCTTAGGAAAACACCAAATTCGATATGATGTGCAATGTAACCTGAATGTATTTTCAGGTGATTTTGCGCTTCCTAAGCTTAGCTCAGGCTTAGGATTGCTCTAGATTCCATATGTTGCGCAATATAACCTGAATGTATTTTCGGGTGAATTTGCGCTTCCTATGCATAGCTCAGGCTAAGTAAAACACCAGATTCCATATGATGCGCAATGTAACCTGAATGCATTTTCGGGTGATTTTGCGCTTCCTGAGCTTAGCTCAGATTCCATATGATGCGAATGCATTTTCGGGTGATTTTGCGCTTCCTGAGCTTAGCTCAGGCTAAGAATTTCTCTAGATTCCATATGGTGCGTAAAATCACCCGAAAATACATTCAGGTTATATTGCGCATCATATGGAATCTAGAGCAATCCTAAGCCAGAGCTATGCTTAGGAAGCGCAAAATCACCCGAAAATACATTCAGGTTATATTGCGCATTATATGGAATCTAGAGCAATCCTAAGCCTGAGCTAAGCTTAGGAAGCGCAAATTCACCCGAAAATGCATTCAGGTTACATGGCGCAAATGCATATGGAATCTAGAGCAATTCTTAGCCTGAGCTAAGCTCAGGAAGCGCAAAATCACCCGAAAATGCATTCAGGTTATATTGCGCATCATATGGAATCTAGCGCAATTCTTAGCCTCAGCTAAGCTCAGGAAGCGCAAAATCACCCGAAAATGCATTCAGGTTACATTGCGCATCATATGGAATCTGGTGTTTTCCTGAGCCTGAGCTAAGTTTAGGAAGCGCAAAATCACCCGAAAATGTATTCAGGTTACATTGCGCATCATATGGAATCTAGAGCCTGAGCTAAACTTAGGAAGCGCAAAATCATCCGAAAATGCATTCAGAATACATTGCGCTTCATATTGAATCTAGATTCCAAATGATGCGCAATTGTAACTGGAATGTATTTTCGGGTGATTTCGCGCTTCCTAAGCATAGCTCAGGCTTAGGAAAACACCAAATTCGATATGATGTGCAATGTAACCTGAATGTATTTTCAAATGATTTTGCGCTTCCTAAGCTTAACTCAGGCTTAGGATTGCTCTAGATTCCATATGTTGCGCAATATAACCTGAATGTATCTTCGGGTGAATTTGCGCTTCCTATGCATAGCTCAGGCTAAGTATAACACCAGATTCCATATGATGCGCAATGTAACCTGAATGCATTTTCGGGTGATTTTGCGCTTGCTAAGCTTAGCTCATGCTTAGGAAAACACCAAATTCCATATGATGCGCAATTGTAACTGGAATGTATTTTCGGGTGATTTCGCGCTTCCTAAGCATAGCTCAGGCTTAGGAAAACACCAAATTCGATATGATGTGCAATGTAACCTGAATGTATTTTCAGGTGATTTTGCGCTTCCTAAGCTTAGCTCAGGCTTAGGAATGCACTAAATTCCATATGATGCGCAATATAACCTGAATGTATTTTCGGGTGAATTTGCGCTTCCTAAGCATAGCTCAGGCTAAGTAAAACACCAGATTCCATATGATGCGCAATGTAACCTGAATGCATTTTCGGGTGATTTTGCGCTTCCTGAGCTAAGCTCAGATTCCATATGATGCGAATGCATTTTCGGGTGATTTTGCGCTTCCTGAGCTTAGCTCAGGCTAAGAATTTCTCTAGATTCCATATGGTGCGTAAAATCACCCGAAAATACATTCAGGTTATATTGCGCATCATATGGAATCTAGAGCAATCCTAAGCCTGAGCTATGCTCAGGAAGCGCAAAATCACCCGAAAATACATTCAGGTTATATTGCGCATCATATGGAATCTAGAGCAATCCTAAGCCTGAGAGCTTAGGAAGCGCAAAATCACCTGAAAATACATTCAGGTTACATTGAACATCATATCGAATTTGGTGTTTTCCTAAGCCTGAGCTAAGCTTAGGAAGCGCAAAATCACCCGAAAATGCATTCAGGTTACATTGCGCATATGCATATGGAATCTAGAGCAATTCTTAGCCTGAGCTAAGCTCAGGAAGCGCAAAATCACCCGAAAATGCATTCAGGTTATATTGCGCATCATATGGAATCTAGCGCAATTCTAAGCCTCAGCTAAGCTCAGGAAGCGCAAAATCACCCGAAAATGCATTCAGGTTACATTGCGCATCATATGGAATCTGGTGTTTTTCTGAGCCTGAGCTAAGTTTAGGAAGCGCAAAATCACCCGAAAATGTATTCAGGTTACATTGCGCATCATATGGAATCTAGAGCCTGAGCTAAACTTAGGAAGCGCAAAATCATCCGAAAATGCATTCAGAATACATTGCGCTTCATATTGAATCTAGATTCCATATGATGCGCAATTGTAACTGGAATGTATTTTCGGGTGATTTCGCGCTTCCTAAGCATAGCTCAGGATCCAGGATCTTTTCGTAAAGGAAATTTCCTTGACTTCCTTGGGCATAGAGTATCTTCGTGCCTGCCACACGATATACACATGCAAAATGGTCATTGGCAGAGGAAGCTCTCAGTTAATAACTGTGGAAGTGCTCATAGAACACTAAGCTGAGAAGCAGGCTTTGTCCCAGTGAGGACGTTACGCCAAGAAGAAGAAGAAGAAGAAGAAGAAGAAGAAGCATAGCTCAGGCTTAGGAAAACACCAAATTCGATATGATGTGCAATGTAACCTGAATGTATTTTCAAATGATTTTGCGCTTCCTCAGCTTAACTCAGGCTTAGGATTGCTCTAGATTTCATATGTTGCGCAATATAACCTGAATGTATCTTCGGGTGAATTTGCGCTTCCTATGCATAGCTCAGGCTAAGTAAAACACCAGATTCCATATGATGCGCAATGTAACCTGATTTTGCGCTTCCTGAGCTTAGCTCAGCTTCCATATGATGCGAATGCATTTTCGGGTGATTTTGCGCTTCCTGAGCTTAGCTCAGGCTAAGAATTTCTCTAGATTGCGTAAAATCACCCGAAAATACATTCAGGTTATATTGCGCATCATATGGAATCTAGAGCAATCCTAAGCCTGAGCTATGCTCAGGAAGCGCAAAATCACCCGAAAATACATTCAGGTTATATTGCGCATCATATGGAATCTAGAGCAATCCTAAGCCTGAGCTAACCTAAGGAAGCGCAAAATCACCTGAAAATACATTCAGGTTACATTGAACATTATATCGAATTTGGTGTTTTCCTAAGCCTGAGCTAAGCTTAGGAAGCGCAAAATCACCCGAAAATGCATTCAGGTTACATTGCGCATATGCATATGGAATCTAGAGCAATTCTTAGCCTGAGCTAAGCTCAGGAAGCGCAAAATCACCCGAAAATGCATTCAGGTTATATTGCGCATCATATGGAATCTAGCGCAATTCTTAGCCTCAGCTAAGCTCAGGAAGCGCAAAATCACCCGAAAATGCATTCAGGTTACATTGCGCATCATATGGAATCTGGTGTTTTCCTGAGCCTGAGCTAAGTTTAGGAAGCGCAAAATCACCCGAAAATGTATTCAGGTTACATTGCGCATCATATGGAATCTGGTGTTTTCCTAACCATGAGCTAAGCTTAGCAAGCGCAAAATCACCCGAAAATGCATTCAGGTTACATTGCGCATCATATGGAATCTAGAGCCTGAGCTAAACTTAGGAAGCGCAAAATCATCCGAAAATGCATTCAGAATACATTGCGCTTCATATTGAATCTAGATTCCATATGATGCGCAATTGTAACTGGAATTTATTTTCGGGTGATTTCGCGCTTCCTACGCATAGCTCAGGCTTAGGAAAACACCAAATTCGATATGATGTGCAATGTAACCTGAATGTATTTTCAGGTGATTTTGCGCTTCCTAAGCTTAGCTCAGGCTTAGGATTGCTCTAGATTCCATATGTTGCGCAATATAACCTGAATGTATTTTCGGGTGAATTTGCGCTTCCTATGCATAGCTCAGGCTAAGTAAAACACCAGATTCCATATGATGCGCAATGTAACCTGAATGCATTTTCGGGTGATTTTGCGCTTCCTGAGCTTAGCTCAGATTCCATATGATGCGAATGCATTTTCGGGTGATTTTGCGCTTCCTGAGCTTAGCTCAGGCTAAGAATTTCTCTAGATTCCATATGGTGCGTAAAATCACCCGAAAATACATTCAGGTTATATTGCGCATCATATGGAATCTAGAGCAATCCTAAGCCAGAGCTATGCTTAGGAAGCGCAAAATCACCCGAAAATACATTCAGGTTATATTGCGCATTATATGGAATCTAGAGCAATCCTAAGCCTGAGCTAAGCTTAGGAAGCGCAAATTCACCCGAAAATGCATTCAGGTTACATGGCGCAAATGCATATGGAATCTAGAGCAATTCTTAGCCTGAGCTAAGCTCAGGAAGCGCAAAATCACCCGAAAATGCATTCAGGTTATATTGCGCATCATATGGAATCTAGCGCAATTCTTAGCCTCAGCTAAGCTCAGGAAGCGCAAAATCACCCGAAAATGCATTCAGGTTACATTGCGCATCATATGGAATCTGGTGTTTTCCTGAGCCTGAGCTAAGTTTAGGAAGCGCAAAATCACCCGAAAATGTATTCAGGTTACATTGCGCATCATATGGAATCTAGAGCCTGAGCTAAACTTAGGAAGCGCAAAATCATCCGAAAATGCATTCAGAATACATTGCGCTTCATATTGAATCTAGATTCCATATGATGCGCAATTGTAACTGGAATGTATTTTCGGGTGATTTCGCGCTTCCTAAGCATAGCTCAGGCTTAGGAAAACACCAAATTCGATATGATGTGCAATGTAACCTGAATGTATTTTCAGGTGATTTTGCGCTTCCTAAGCTTAGCTCAGGCTTAGGAATGCACGAAATTCCATATGATGCGCAATATAACCTGAATGTATTTTCGGGTGAATTTGCGCTTCCTAAGCATAGCTCAGGCTAAGTAAAACACCAGATTCCATATGATGCGCAATGTAACCTGAATGCATTTTCGGGTGATTTTGCGCTTCCTGAGCTTAGCTCAGATTCCATATGATGCGAATGCATTTTCGGGTGATTTTGCGCTTCTTAAGCTTAGCTCAGGCTAAGAATTTCTCTAGATTCCATATGATGCGCAAAATCACCCGAAAATACATTCAGGTTATATTGCGCATCATATGGAATCTAGAGCAATCCTAAGCCAGTGCTATGCTTAGGAAGCGCAAAATCACCCGAAAATACATTCAGGTTATATTGCGCATTATATGGAATCTAGAGCAATCCTAAGAAGCCTGAGGTAAGCTTAGGAAGCGCAAAATCACCTGAAAATACATTCAGGTTACATTGCACATCATATCGAATTTGGTGTTTTCCTAAGCCTGAGCTAAGCTTAGGAAGCGCAAAATCACCCGAAAATGCATTCAGGTTACATTGCGCATCATATGGCATCTAGAGCAATCCTTAGCCTGAGCTAAGCTTAGGAAGCGCAAAATCACCTGAAAATACATTCAGGTTACATTGAACATCATATCGAATTTGGTGTTTTCCTAAGCCTGAGCTAAGCTTAGGAAGCGCAAAATCACCCGAAAATGCATTCAGGTTACATTGCGCATATGCATATGGAATCTAGAGCAATTCTTAGCCTCAGCTAAGCTCAGGAAGCGCAAAATCACCCGAAAATGCATTCAGGTTATATTGCGCATCATATGGAATCTAGCGCAATTCTTAGCCTCAGCTAAGCTCAGGAAGCGCAAAATCACCCGAAAATGCATTCAGGTTACATTGCGCATCATATGGAATCTGGTGTTTTCCTGAGCCTGAGCTAAGTTTAGGAAGCGCAAAATCACCCGAAAATGTATTCAGGTTACATTGCGCATCATATGGAATCTAGAGCCTGAGCTAAACTTAGGAAGCGCAAAATCATCCGAAAATGCATTCAGAATACATTGCGCTTCATATTGAATCTAGATTCCATATGATGCGCAATTGTAACTGGAATGTATTTTCGGGTGATTTCGCGCTTCCTAAGCATAGCTCAGGCTTAGGAAAACACCAAATTCGATATGATGTGCAATGTAACCTGAATGTATTTTCAAATGATTTTGCGCTTCCTAAGCTTAACTCAGGCTTAGGATTGCTCTAGATTCCATATGTTGCGCAATATAACCTGAATGTATCTTCGGGTGAATTTGCGCTTCCTATGCATAGCTCAGGCTAAGTATAACACCAGATTCCATATGATGCGCAATGTAACCTGAATGCATTTTCGGGTGATTTTGCGCTTGCTAAGCTTAGCTCATGCTTAGGAAAACACCAAATTCCATATGATGCGCAATTGTAACTGGAATGTATTTTCGGGTGATTTCGCGCTTCCTAAGCATAGCTCAGGCTTAGGAAAACACCAAATTCGATATGATGTGCAATGTAACCTGAATGTATTTTCAGGTGATTTTGCGCTTCCTAAGCTTAGCTCAGGCTTAGGAATGCACTAAATTCCATATGATGCGCAATATAACCTGAATGTATTTTCGGGTGAATTTGCGCTTCCTAAGCATAGCTCAGGCTAAGTAAAACACCAGATTCCATATGATGCGCAATGTAACCTGAATGCATTTTCGGGTGATTTTGCGCTTCCTGAGCTAAGCTCAGATTCCATATGATGCGAATGCATTTTCGGGTGATTTTGCGCTTCCTGAGCTTAGCTCAGGCTAAGAATTTCTCTAGATTCCATATGGTGCGTAAAATCACCCGAAAATACATTCAGGTTATATTGCGCATCATATGGAATCTAGAGCAATCCTAAGCCTGAGCTATGCTCAGGAAGCGCAAAATCACCCGAAAATACATTCAGGTTATATTGCGCATCATATGGAATCTAGAGCAATCCTAAGCCTGAGAGCTTAGGAAGCGCAAAATCACCTGAAAATACATTCAGGTTACATTGAACATCATATCGAATTTGGTGTTTTCCTAAGCCTGAGCTAAGCTTAGGAAGCGCAAAATCACCCGAAAATGCATTCAGGTTACATTGCGCATATGCATATGGAATCTAGAGCAATTCTTAGCCTGAGCTAAGCTCAGGAAGCGCAAAATCACCCGAAAATGCATTCAGGTTATATTGCGCATCATATGGAATCTAGCGCAATTCTAAGCCTCAGCTAAGCTCAGGAAGCGCAAAATCACCCGAAAATGCATTCAGGTTACATTGCGCATCATATGGAATCTGGTGTTTTTCTGAGCCTGAGCTAAGTTTAGGAAGCGCAAAATCACCCGAAAATGTATTCAGGTTACATTGCGCATCATATGGAATCTAGAGCCTGAGCTAAACTTAGGAAGCGCAAAATCATCCGAAAATGCATTCAGAATACATTGCGCTTCATATTGAATCTAGATTCCATATGATGCGCAATTGTAACTGGAATGTATTTTCGGGTGATTTCGCGCTTCCTAAGCATAGCTCAGGCTTAGGAAAACACCAAATTCGATATGATGTGCAATGTAACCTGAATGTATTTTCAAATGATTTTGCGCTTCCTCAGCTTAACTCAGGCTTAGGATTGCTCTAGATTTCATATGTTGCGCAATATAACCTGAATGTATCTTCGGGTGAATTTGCGCTTCCTATGCATAGCTCAGGCTAAGTAAAACACCAGATTCCATATGATGCGCAATGTAACCTGATTTTGCGCTTCCTGAGCTTAGCTCAGCTTCCATATGATGCGAATGCATTTTCGGGTGATTTTGCGCTTCCTGAGCTTAGCTCAGGCTAAGAATTTCTCTAGATTGCGTAAAATCACCCGAAAATACATTCAGGTTATATTGCGCATCATATGGAATCTAGAGCAATCCTAAGCCTGAGCTATGCTCAGGAAGCGCAAAATCACCCGAAAATACATTCAGGTTATATTGCGCATCATATGGAATCTAGAGCAATCCTAAGCCTGAGCTAACCTAAGGAAGCGCAAAATCACCTGAAAATACATTCAGGTTACATTGAACATTATATCGAATTTGGTGTTTTCCTAAGCCTGAGCTAAGCTTAGGAAGCGCAAAATCACCCGAAAATGCATTCAGGTTACATTGCGCATATGCATATGGAATCTAGAGCAATTCTTAGCCTGAGCTAAGCTCAGGAAGCGCAAAATCACCCGAAAATGCATTCAGGTTATATTGCGCATCATATGGAATCTAGCGCAATTCTTAGCCTCAGCTAAGCTCAGGAAGCGCAAAATCACCCGAAAATGCATTCAGGTTACATTGCGCATCATATGGAATCTGGTGTTTTCCTGAGCCTGAGCTAAGTTTAGGAAGCGCAAAATCACCCGAAAATGTATTCAGGTTACATTGCGCATCATATGGAATCTGGTGTTTTCCTAACCATGAGCTAAGCTTAGCAAGCGCAAAATCACCCGAAAATGCATTCAGGTTACATTGCGCATCATATGGAATCTAGAGCCTGAGCTAAACTTAGGAAGCGCAAAATCATCCGAAAATGCATTCAGAATACATTGCGCTTCATATTGAATCTAGATTCCATATGATGCGCAATTGTAACTGGAATTTATTTTCGGGTGATTTCGCGCTTCCTACGCATAGCTCAGGCTTAGGAAAACACCAAATTCGATATGATGTGCAATGTAACCTGAATGTATTTTCAGGTGATTTTGCGCTTCCTAAGCTTAGCTCAGGCTTAGGATTGCTCTAGATTCCATATGTTGCGCAATATAACCTGAATGTATTTTCGGGTGAATTTGCGCTTCCTATGCATAGCTCAGGCTAAGTAAAACACCAGATTCCATATGATGCGCAATGTAACCTGAATGCATTTTCGGGTGATTTTGCGCTTCCTGAGCTTAGCTCAGATTCCATATGATGCGAATGCATTTTCGGGTGATTTTGCGCTTCCTGAGCTTAGCTCAGGCTAAGAATTTCTCTAGATTCCATATGGTGCGTAAAATCACCCGAAAATACATTCAGGTTATATTGCGCATCATATGGAATCTAGAGCAATCCTAAGCCAGAGCTATGCTTAGGAAGCGCAAAATCACCCGAAAATACATTCAGGTTATATTGCGCATTATATGGAATCTAGAGCAATCCTAAGCCTGAGCTAAGCTTAGGAAGCGCAAATTCACCCGAAAATGCATTCAGGTTACATGGCGCAAATGCATATGGAATCTAGAGCAATTCTTAGCCTGAGCTAAGCTCAGGAAGCGCAAAATCACCCGAAAATGCATTCAGGTTATATTGCGCATCATATGGAATCTAGCGCAATTCTTAGCCTCAGCTAAGCTCAGGAAGCGCAAAATCACCCGAAAATGCATTCAGGTTACATTGCGCATCATATGGAATCTGGTGTTTTCCTGAGCCTGAGCTAAGTTTAGGAAGCGCAAAATCACCCGAAAATGTATTCAGGTTACATTGCGCATCATATGGAATCTAGAGCCTGAGCTAAACTTAGGAAGCGCAAAATCATCCGAAAATGCATTCAGAATACATTGCGCTTCATATTGAATCTAGATTCCATATGATGCGCAATTGTAACTGGAATGTATTTTCGGGTGATTTCGCGCTTCCTAAGCATAGCTCAGGCTTAGGAAAACACCAAATTCGATATGATGTGCAATGTAACCTGAATGTATTTTCAGGTGATTTTGCGCTTCCTAAGCTTAGCTCAGGCTTAGGAATGCACTAAATTCCATATGATGCGCAATATAACCTGAATGTATTTTCGGGTGAATTTGCGCTTCCTAAGCATAGCTCAGGCTAAGTAAAACACCAGATTCCATATGATGCGCAATGTAACCTGAATGCATTTTCGGGTGATTTTGCGCTTCCTGAGCTAAGCTCAGATTCCATATGATGCGAATGCATTTTCGGGTGATTTTGCGCTTCCTGAGCTTAGCTCAGGCTAAGAATTTCTCTAGATTCCATATGGTGCGTAAAATCACCCGAAAATACATTCAGGTTATATTGCGCATCATATGGAATCTAGAGCAATCCTAAGCCTGAGCTATGCTCAGGAAGCGCAAAATCACCCGAAAATACATTCAGGTTATATTGCGCATCATATGGAATCTAGAGCAATCCTAAGCCTGAGAGCTTAGGAAGCGCAAAATCACCTGAAAATACATTCAGGTTACATTGAACATCATATCGAATTTGGTGTTTTCCTAAGCCTGAGCTAAGCTTAGGAAGCGCAAAATCACCCGAAAATGCATTCAGGTTACATTGCGCATATGCATATGGAATCTAGAGCAATTCTTAGCCTGAGCTAAGCTCAGGAAGCGCAAAATCACCCGAAAATGCATTCAGGTTATATTGCGCATCATATGGAATCTAGCGCAATTCTAAGCCTCAGCTAAGCTCAGGAAGCGCAAAATCACCCGAAAATGCATTCAGGTTACATTGCGCATCATATGGAATCTGGTGTTTTTCTGAGCCTGAGCTAAGTTTAGGAAGCGCAAAATCACCCGAAAATGTATTCAGGTTACATTGCGCATCATATGGAATCTAGAGCCTGAGCTAAACTTAGGAAGCGCAAAATCATCCGAAAATGCATTCAGAATACATTGCGCTTCATATTGAATCTAGATTCCATATGATGCGCAATTGTAACTGGAATGTATTTTCGGGTGATTTCGCGCTTCCTAAGCATAGCTCAGGCTTAGGAAAACACCAAATTCGATATGATGTGCAATGTAACCTGAATGTATTTTCAAATGATTTTGCGCTTCCTCAGCTTAACTCAGGCTTAGGATTGCTCTAGATTTCATATGTTGCGCAATATAACCTGAATGTATCTTCGGGTGAATTTGCGCTTCCTATGCATAGCTCAGGCTAAGTAAAACACCAGATTCCATATGATGCGCAATGTAACCTGATTTTGCGCTTCCTGAGCTTAGCTCAGCTTCCATATGATGCGAATGCATTTTCGGGTGATTTTGCGCTTCCTGAGCTTAGCTCAGGCTAAGAATTTCTCTAGATTGCGTAAAATCACCCGAAAATACATTCAGGTTATATTGCGCATCATATGGAATCTAGAGCAATCCTAAGCCTGAGCTATGCTCAGGAAGCGCAAAATCACCCGAAAATACATTCAGGTTATATTGCGCATCATATGGAATCTAGAGCAATCCTAAGCCTGAGCTAACCTAAGGAAGCGCAAAATCACCTGAAAATACATTCAGGTTACATTGAACATTATATCGAATTTGGTGTTTTCCTAAGCCTGAGCTAAGCTTAGGAAGCGCAAAATCACCCGAAAATGCATTCAGGTTACATTGCGCATATGCATATGGAATCTAGAGCAATTCTTAGCCTGAGCTAAGCTCAGGAAGCGCAAAATCACCCGAAAATGCATTCAGGTTATATTGCGCATCATATGGAATCTAGCGCAATTCTTAGCCTCAGCTAAGCTCAGGAAGCGCAAAATCACCCGAAAATGCATTCAGGTTACATTGCGCATCATATGGAATCTGGTGTTTTCCTGAGCCTGAGCTAAGTTTAGGAAGCGCAAAATCACCCGAAAATGTATTCAGGTTACATTGCGCATCATATGGAATCTGGTGTTTTCCTAACCATGAGCTAAGCTTAGCAAGCGCAAAATCACCCGAAAATGCATTCAGGTTACATTGCGCATCATATGGAATCTAGAGCCTGAGCTAAACTTAGGAAGCGCAAAATCATCCGAAAATGCATTCAGAATACATTGCGCTTCATATTGAATCTAGATTCCATATGATGCGCAATTGTAACTGGAATTTATTTTCGGGTGATTTCGCGCTTCCTACGCATAGCTCAGGCTTAGGAAAACACCAAATTCGATATGATGTGCAATGTAACCTGAATGTATTTTCAGGTGATTTTGCGCTTCCTAAGCTTAGCTCAGGCTTAGGATTGCTCTAGATTCCATATGTTGCGCAATATAACCTGAATGTATTTTCGGGTGAATTTGCGCTTCCTATGCATAGCTCAGGCTAAGTAAAACACCAGATTCCATATGATGCGCAATGTAACCTGAATGCATTTTCGGGTGATTTTGCGCTTCCTGAGCTTAGCTCAGATTCCATATGATGCGAATGCATTTTCGGGTGATTTTGCGCTTCCTGAGCTTAGCTCAGGCTAAGAATTTCTCTAGATTCCATATGGTGCGTAAAATCACCCGAAAATACATTCAGGTTATATTGCGCATCATATGGAATCTAGAGCAATCCTAAGCCAGAGCTATGCTTAGGAAGCGCAAAATCACCCGAAAATACATTCAGGTTATATTGCGCATTATATGGAATCTAGAGCAATCCTAAGCCTGAGCTAAGCTTAGGAAGCGCAAATTCACCCGAAAATGCATTCAGGTTACATGGCGCAAATGCATATGGAATCTAGAGCAATTCTTAGCCTGAGCTAAGCTCAGGAAGCGCAAAATCACCCGAAAATGCATTCAGGTTATATTGCGCATCATATGGAATCTAGCGCAATTCTTAGCCTCAGCTAAGCTCAGGAAGCGCAAAATCACCCGAAAATGCATTCAGGTTACATTGCGCATCATATGGAATCTGGTGTTTTCCTGAGCCTGAGCTAAGTTTAGGAAGCGCAAAATCACCCGAAAATGTATTCAGGTTACATTGCGCATCATATGGAATCTAGAGCCTGAGCTAAACTTAGGAAGCGCAAAATCATCCGAAAATGCATTCAGAATACATTGCGCTTCATATTGAATCTAGATTCCATATGATGCGCAATTGTAACTGGAATGTATTTTCGGGTGATTTCGCGCTTCCTAAGCATAGCTCAGGCTTAGGAAAACACCAAATTCGATATGATGTGCAATGTAACCTGAATGTATTTTCAGGTGATTTTGCGCTTCCTAAGCTTAGCTCAGGCTTAGGAATGCACGAAATTCCATATGATGCGCAATATAACCTGAATGTATTTTCGGGTGAATTTGCGCTTCCTAAGCATAGCTCAGGCTAAGTAAAACACCAGATTCCATGTGATGCGCAATGTAACCTGAATGCATTTTCGGGTGATTTTGCGCTTCCTGAGCTTAGCTCAGATTCCATATGATGCGAATGCATTTTCGGGTGATTTTGCGCTTCTTAAGCTTAGCTCAGGCTAAGAATTTCTCTAGATTCCATATGATGCGCAAAATCACCCGAAAATACATTCAGGTTATATTGCGCATCATATGGAATCTAGAGCAATCCTAAGCCAGTGCTATGCTTAGGAAGCGCAAAATCACCCGAAAATACATTCAGGTTATATTGCGCATTATATGGAATCTAGAGCAATCCTAAGAAGCCTGAGGTAAGCTTAGGAAGCGCAAAATCACCTGAAAATACATTCAGGTTACATTGCACATCATATCGAATTTGGTGTTTTCCTAAGCCTGAGCTAAGCTTAGGAAGCGCAAAATCACCCGAAAATGCATTCAGGTTACATTGCGCATCATATGGCATCTAGAGCAATCCTTAGCCTGAGCTAAGCTTAGGAAGCGCAAAATCACCTGAAAATACATTCAGGTTACATTGAACATCATATCGAATTTGGTGTTTTCCTAAGCCTGAGCTAAGCTTAGGAAGCGCAAAATCACCCGAAAATGCATTCAGGTTACATTGCGCATATGCATATGGAATCTAGAGCAATTCTTAGCCTCAGCTAAGCTCAGGAAGCGCAAAATCACCCGAAAATGCATTCAGGTTATATTGCGCATCATATGGAATCTAGCGCAATTCTTAGCCTCAGCTAAGCTCAGGAAGCGCAAAATCACCCGAAAATGCATTCAGGTTACATTGCGCATCATATGGAATCTGGTGTTTTCCTGAGCCTGAGCTAAGTTTAGGAAGCGCAAAATCACCCGAAAATGTATTCAGGTTACATTGCGCATCATATGGAATCTAGAGCCTGAGCTAAACTTAGGAAGCGCAAAATCATCCGAAAATGCATTCAGAATACATTGCGCTTCATATTGAATCTAGATTCCATATGATGCGCAATTGTAACTGGAATGTATTTTCGGGTGATTTCGCGCTTCCTAAGCATAGCTCAGGCTTAGGAAAACACCAAATTCGATATGATGTGCAATGTAACCTGAATGTATTTTCAAATGATTTTGCGCTTCCTAAGCTTAACTCAGGCTTAGGATTGCTCTAGATTCCATATGTTGCGCAATATAACCTGAATGTATCTTCGGGTGAATTTGCGCTTCCTATGCATAGCTCAGGCTAAGTATAACACCAGATTCCATATGATGCGCAATGTAACCTGAATGCATTTTCGGGTGATTTTGCGCTTGCTAAGCTTAGCTCATGCTTAGGAAAACACCAAATTCCATATGATGCGCAATTGTAACTGGAATGTATTTTCGGGTGATTTCGCGCTTCCTAAGCATAGCTCAGGCTTAGGAAAACACCAAATTCGATATGATGTGCAATGTAACCTGAATGTATTTTCAGGTGATTTTGCGCTTCCTAAGCTTAGCTCAGGCTTAGGAATGCACTAAATTCCATATGATGCGCAATATAACCTGAATGTATTTTCGGGTGAATTTGCGCTTCCTAAGCATAGCTCAGGCTAAGTAAAACACCAGATTCCATATGATGCGCAATGTAACCTGAATGCATTTTCGGGTGATTTTGCGCTTCCTGAGCTAAGCTCAGATTCCATATGATGCGAATGCATTTTCGGGTGATTTTGCGCTTCCTGAGCTTAGCTCAGGCTAAGAATTTCTCTAGATTCCATATGGTGCGTAAAATCACCCGAAAATACATTCAGGTTATATTGCGCATCATATGGAATCTAGAGCAATCCTAAGCCTGAGCTATGCTCAGGAAGCGCAAAATCACCCGAAAATACATTCAGGTTATATTGCGCATCATATGGAATCTAGAGCAATCCTAAGCCTGAGAGCTTAGGAAGCGCAAAATCACCTGAAAATACATTCAGGTTACATTGAACATCATATCGAATTTGGTGTTTTCCTAAGCCTGAGCTAAGCTTAGGAAGCGCAAAATCACCCGAAAATGCATTCAGGTTACATTGCGCATATGCATATGGAATCTAGAGCAATTCTTAGCCTGAGCTAAGCTCAGGAAGCGCAAAATCACCCGAAAATGCATTCAGGTTATATTGCGCATCATATGGAATCTAGCGCAATTCTAAGCCTCAGCTAAGCTCAGGAAGCGCAAAATCACCCGAAAATGCATTCAGGTTACATTGCGCATCATATGGAATCTGGTGTTTTTCTGAGCCTGAGCTAAGTTTAGGAAGCGCAAAATCACCCGAAAATGTATTCAGGTTACATTGCGCATCATATGGAATCTAGAGCCTGAGCTAAACTTAGGAAGCGCAAAATCATCCGAAAATGCATTCAGAATACATTGCGCTTCATATTGAATCTAGATTCCATATGATGCGCAATTGTAACTGGAATGTATTTTCGGGTGATTTCGCGCTTCCTAAGCATAGCTCAGGCTTAGGAAAACACCAAATTCGATATGATGTGCAATGTAACCTGAATGTATTTTCAAATGATTTTGCGCTTCCTCAGCTTAACTCAGGCTTAGGATTGCTCTAGATTTCATATGTTGCGCAATATAACCTGAATGTATCTTCGGGTGAATTTGCGCTTCCTATGCATAGCTCAGGCTAAGTAAAACACCAGATTCCATATGATGCGCAATGTAACCTGATTTTGCGCTTCCTGAGCTTAGCTCAGCTTCCATATGATGCGAATGCATTTTCGGGTGATTTTGCGCTTCCTGAGCTTAGCTCAGGCTAAGAATTTCTCTAGATTGCGTAAAATCACCCGAAATACATTCAGGTTATATTGCGCATCATATGGAATCTAGAGCAATCCTAAGCCTGAGCTATGCTCAGGAAGCGCAAAATCACCCGAAAATACATTCAGGTTATATTGCGCATCATATGGAATCTAGAGCAATCCTAAGCCTGAGCTAACCTAAGGAAGCGCAAAATCACCTGAAAATACATTCAGGTTACATTGAACATTATATCGAATTTGGTGTTTTCCTAAGCCTGAGCTAAGCTTAGGAAGCGCAAAATCACCCGAAAATGCATTCAGGTTACATTGCGCATATGCATATGGAATCTAGAGCAATTCTTAGCCTGAGCTAAGCTCAGGAAGCGCAAAATCACCCGAAAATGCATTCAGGTTATATTGCGCATCATATGGAATCTAGCGCAATTCTTAGCCTCAGCTAAGCTCAGGAAGCGCAAAATCACCCGAAAATGCATTCAGGTTACATTGCGCATCATATGGAATCTGGTGTTTTCCTGAGCCTGAGCTAAGTTTAGGAAGCGCAAAATCACCCGAAAATGTATTCAGGTTACATTGCGCATCATATGGAATCTGGTGTTTTCCTAACCATGAGCTAAGCTTAGCAAGCGCAAAATCACCCGAAAATGCATTCAGGTTACATTGCGCATCATATGGAATCTAGAGCCTGAGCTAAACTTAGGAAGCGCAAAATCATCCGAAAATGCATTCAGAATACATTGCGCTTCATATTGAATCTAGATTCCATATGATGCGCAATTGTAACTGGAATTTATTTTCGGGTGATTTCGCGCTTCCTACGCATAGCTCAGGCTTAGGAAAACACCAAATTCGATATGATGTGCAATGTAACCTGAATGTATTTTCAGGTGATTTTGCGCTTCCTAAGCTTAGCTCAGGCTTAGGATTGCTCTAGATTCCATATGTTGCGCAATATAACCTGAATGTATTTTCGGGTGAATTTGCGCTTCCTATGCATAGCTCAGGCTAAGTAAAACACCAGATTCCATATGATGCGCAATGTAACCTGAATGCATTTTCGGGTGATTTTGCGCTTCCTGAGCTTAGCTCAGATTCCATATGATGCGAATGCATTTTCGGGTGATTTTGCGCTTCCTGAGCTTAGCTCAGGCTAAGAATTTCTCTAGATTCCATATGGTGCGTAA